>NW_025825704.1:1148691-1229169 GCF_002878395.1 Capsicum annuum | reverse complement strand
CCAAGAACACCACCACTAATCTGGTTATGAGTCATACCATATGATGCGTAACAAGTCCTTATGACTCACTATGCCCACTCTTATCAAAGATAAAATCATTTAAGGCTTACTCCAATTATATTATGACTACAACTTAATGACTCATTATGGGACATTACAATTCATAAGGAGCTAGTCTTAGTAACATCAAAACTTTGGTACAATACAGTTGTTATCATGCGGTTTGAATACTATGACTCGTAAGAAGTCTTGGTGACTCGTTGAGAGCCACTCATAATTAGAGAAGAAAGTTTAGATATACACTCTGGATTGGATACAATTGGGTCTTTAGGACCTATAATGACACCTTATGACTCGTAAGGGGAGTCATAGTTAGAAAAGTGACGATAAAATTTCAAAAATTTTCAAAGACAAAAATTACGTATTTCAAAATTAAACCACATGTTTCCATAACCTCTTTATATCATGTGATTGTTTCAAAATAGTTCAATGTAATTTTACTCGTACTCAATACCACTTTCACAAAATTGTGTTGGGGCTATTACCAAATCAATTTTAAAAAATGATACAATTTTGGGGAAATCATAATACTCTTGTTTATTCACCATACCCATTAATCAAATTTGTTTCAAAACCACCATTTAAAATATAATCAATGCATGTGTAAACATGAAACATCACATAAACAAAAATACTTTAAAACCCTCAACACATGTTTAAAACCCACATTCAAAACCATCTAATTAAACCATTCAAATATATTTTATTCATAAATTGATGATTAGGGAAGAGTAACATGCCTGAAACACTAAGTTTCACAAAGAGAAATCAACCATTGAGACCTTGGATGACCAACTTCTTAAAAACCTTAAGTATCTTGCTTGAGGGAATTTTAAAGAGTTATAGAGAGTGTTTTATTTGGACTATTACATCAATAAAGTCAAAAAGAGGGCTTTAGATCATGGGGTCTAAGTGAGGGAAGAGGGAAATTACCAAGATTCCCTTAATTAAGATGGGAAACTATCTCCCAGCCGTTACGGGTGACCTCACGAGTCATATAGTAACCCTACAACTCATGTAGTCTAGTTATAATCTTGAAAGTTTATAGGGCAACCCCATACTGGATTGGTTATGAGTTGCACTACACGACTCGTATCAAATCCTTATGACTCGTATAATTCTTGTCAAAGTAACTATAGGAACCTAGGTTAGTACATTGGTTTCCCTACAATTTGAACACTATGATTCATTAGGTGATATTCATGACCAACTAAAAAACTAATCCAACCACACTGTCCAGGCTATGATTAGGCCCAAAGACTTGTAAGGGAGTCGTAGTCTAGACAGTGAGGAATTTTTTTTTGAAATTTTCAAGCACCAAAAATCTGAGGTGTTAGACTGTAGTGTTCCTAAACTCTCTTGATGTTGAAAGATGCTGCTTGCTAGTCCTAGAGGCCTCAGGGAGTATTTCTATCATTACTTCTGAGTTTTCTTCAAGGATATAGGAAATTTTAAGTATGGGTAGGGAAATTCCAATGGTTTTAGGTTAAGTGATGTGTTAGGATCTTAATTTTTAGTTGTTTTTAAAATTTTTGAGTAAATTTGAAAAATTTTAAAAAGATTTTGCTTTTTAGTTATTTAGTTGTGGGTGTAAGTTTTGTAGGTGCAAACTATATCGACCCCAAGTTTTTTCTTTTTAGCTTTTTCCATGGGGTTCCTTTTGAACCCAGTATCCTTTTTCTTTTTACAAGTAAATTTTAAAAAATTTTGTGATTGGGAAAGTGAAATATTCTTAGTGGTACTATGTATGATTTCTAGTTGCAATTGGGTTTTGTGAGTAAAAGCATGTTGTTTGTGAGAATCACTACTTTTACGACTCCTAGGCTCTAGCTTATGACTCATGTATGCTTTTGGCTTAATATTGAATTGATGTGATTAATTTGTTGATATTCTATGATAATCCTACTTGATTTGAGCATGTCCAATCTTAAGGTGAGAATTTTTTGTACATTTCTCTTCACATGTGATGTCTAGGACTTGTCAAGTGCGAGTAGAAAGTGAAACAAAAAGTGTGGGATTAGGAGATGATATAGGTATTTTGTTGATAGCCATATTTCATAACTCTTTTACCCACCCTTGTGCATAATCCTAGTTATTCTTGTTTAGCCTTTAGACTATTTTGTTCGTTGTCGCATATATCTCCAGTTCCTTTTCTTGTTTATAATAATTTTATCCAATTCTCCTGATCACTTTAGTTAAATATTAATTATGTTGAAGATTTAGAAAATAATAAGGAAATAGGTTAAAGCTAGGCCCCAAAAAGTAGCCATTAGAGGTGTAAAATTAATGTGTGTTGTGGTTTTGAGTTGTGTAAAAAAAAGAGAATATTTTTTGCTAAAGTTGATATTGAGTTTACAAATAATCTTCCATCCTCAATATATGTGTCTATCTAAATGACATGGGGTAAGAAAAATGTGTGTAGATGAATATGGTGGAAATTAGTTATTAATAGATGGATATTAATGTTCGTGTGTCAATTTATATATTTGTACTATTTAAGGTGTGTTCATATTGAGTTTGGAGTTAAAACACTAAGTTAAAAGTGCATAGGACAAAACTAGTACTCTTAGCTTGAGCTATCTTCTCTACTAGTTTATCATCTTGAATTGTAAGTTATTTTGAGCTCTAATTTGTTGTGGTTGATGCTATAGTATTATTTTTTAATTTATCAAGACTTTATATATACTTTACAAAATCTAGAAATCAAGAAAAACAATACCACAAAGCTCAAACATGAAGGACAAACACATGGGACTAGCATGGGTAAAATCTTGATGTTTTCGGATCATTGACATGCCATGCTGACTATGCAGTTGGATAAGGGAATGTAAAACTCTTTTTAACATATTAGGAATCCAATTGAAGTATCAAACATCTATAAGGGCATGTCACAGACCTTACGCCTCGTGATAATTGCATGAGACACCCCTATGATAAAATTGAAAACTTGTGTCCAAGTATAAATAGGACCCTTAGATAACACTTCAATTTTTTTTATTCCATTAATTTTATTTTTATATGGATTTTAACATGTATTATTTCATTGTGATCACAATTATGTCCATGATCGGCTGAACACCCTTTTTTGGGGTTAAGTCCAAGAACATGAGTATTATTATTATGAATTGATTTTTTTGGGGATGTTTATCATGGTTGGTTGTTTATTTATCCCTTTTATAACTATTTTAAGGATTATCGGCCCTCAGTATACATACTTAATTCTATTATTAACCTTGAAGGATGAATGATAGGGTAGAATATGTGATGAATAGAATAGGATCATAAACTTACTTGAATGAAGTTATGATTTGCACTTAGGATAGGACTATACTTAAGTGACCTATTTTGTTCAATTAAGTAATGCATTATGAGTGCTTTTAACTTAGTTCTCCTATCATTGCTCAATGATATAGTTTTGGGGGCTAAGTCAGATAATCAATTAGAGTTCTGGAATGCCATAGCTGTATAAATTAATCACATAAACTAAAAACCCAGATAGTTAACCTAACCAACAAAGTACTATAACATAGTATGTAATGACCCCTAAGGTCATTTTCCATATTTCGACTTGTTTTTATCTTTAGAGCTTTTACCTATTTGCCAAGTCATTTGTATTTGATGGGACAGACATTTTGGTTACCGGAAAGGTCATTTATTTTTAACAAAATTTAGAAGTCTTCGCTGGTTCAAAATGGTCACCGAGAAAAACCTTCAATAAAACAATGTTGTATGTGAATTCCGACTGCTCCAGAACCTCTAGAATATCAATTTAAGGATAGGTAGAACTTTGGTTTGGGTCCTAAACAACCTGAGATCATTCTGACCAATTGATTAGAAAGTTAAGAATATGAAAAAAGGGTTTGAGACCCACATTTGGCTGAAATGATCTCGCATGGAATATTCGAGGGTTAACTGAGCCTGGAACATTAAATATATTGTGGTTACATAGTTCAATTTCAGATATAGGATTTTGAATAAATCTCAAGCCTCCAGTAAAGATCATTTTGGTGTTTCCAAATCTGGTGAATCAGGTTTTTCTAGTGCACCACGATTACACCACATTGGACCATGACATGACTTTTTGTGCAAAGGAGAGGGTGTGATCATGGAGACTAGTGTGCAATCTTACTTCCCATATGCATTCATAACATATGGTGATCACAGACCTGCAAATTGTGATAACCACTTATGAGGGTCTAGATTGGGTATAGAAGGACCCCTTAGTCTGCCATTTTGCCCTTTATAACTCTTGTTCTGAGTGCCAAAAACCCTACTAGCCTGTTGGGTTTAAACTAAACTTGTGGGACCTTGGGAAAATAGAAAATCTATTTCTGCAAATATAATTTGATTCAAGGTAAGAATTATCCCGTTTCTTGGTGAAATTTCTTGATTTGACTCTCAAAACTCCAAACCATTAAGGCTTGATTTTAGCCTAAAATTAGTTTCACCCATTTATGAGGATAATGATTCCTAGAGCTTGTTAATATGTTGGGTTGGTTTCGGAGAAGTGATTTATGCAAGTGGGACCCAAATAGGATTTTTGAGGTAATTTTGGAACCTGAGCACAATGGTGTAATATGGGTATCAATATTCTCACATTGATGAGAATAATGTGTTTTTCATTGATTTTCATCTTGAGAAGGATTCTCAAAATTAAAAATTGAAGGTTTAGTAGTTCATTGAGCTTTCCTCAGTATCATGGTAGGATAGGTTTATCCCGTGTTACGTGGAGCTATATCATAGTATTCTTATGATGTTGTGTTGGATTTGGGATGGGTTTTAGGTGTTGGATTGATAAAATTCAAGATTTTTGTTTAGTTGGATCATTTAGGCTAAATTGAACGGGTAGAGTGTAATACTTATCTTTTTGCATTAAAAGTTAGTACACTAAATTTTACTACACATGTTTAGCAAGAGAATGCCTTAGTTCTCTCTACATTAAGTAGAATGCTCTGATTAATCATGCTTAGGTTAAGTTTTGCTTTAGTTGCTTACACTAATGACGGTTTCCCTAGATCTATTGGATTTTTTTTTAAGTTATTAAGAAGAATCTCTACCTTAGGGTTAACGGTTTCTTGTTATACAATTAAGCGTGGATTAGATACCATAGCCTAGTCTAGGGTAGTGTTTGACTTAGAATGTATTTCGGGGAGTTAGAAGGGGGTTGTTTGACCCACCATAAGATATGATTGTTGAATAGTCATCTTGAGACCCTTATACACTTATTAATAATTATAGGATGCCCTTGTTATGTATAATATTCCTCTACATAGGCACACAATTACGTGAGGGTCGCGATAACTATAACACTATCCACAATCACTGCAGCCCCTGTTCAGCAAGGTCAAAACTTATTTTTGATTGTAGGGACTCATTCGGACTCTGATTTCAAAAATTAAATATGTAACCCTTCTAATTAGATGCATTGGTGAAGTTGGATTTTTCATCCAAGGTCATTTATACAAATTATGTCCCCCACACCTATTTCTTCCAATTTTTGACTTTCCAACCAATGGGTCAAAATGGGCTAGGGTTCAATGAAACTAGAACAAAAGGTCTACCTAGCCTAAATAGATATTTTGGAGCTGCTGGCGTAGTTGGAATTCACATCTGAGAAATTTTTTTCCTAAGGTATTTGCTCGGTGACCATTTGGACCCCGCGAAGACTTCTAAATGGGGAATTGGTTTTAAAACAAAATAAATTGCCCAGTAAAAGAACTATCAGTTCCAACAAGTTATATTTCACATAGGAAAGCTATGGAAAATAACTAATGGTGAAAATAAGAGGGATTATGAAAAGAAACCTAAAGGGTCGTTACAACATCCACTACTAAGGAACTTTCATCCCAAAAATTTAAGGATGAGGATAAACTCGATGTCTCAAAAAGGTGAGAATACAGGGCCTGCATCTCTCTCTCAATCTCCCAAGTGGCCTCCTCTAATGGGCGGTGTCTCCACTAAACCTTAGAAACTGGAATTTCTTTAGAGTGCAGTCGTCTCACGTCATTAGACAAAGTAACCACAAGTTCCTTAATAGGTTCAAAACTCATCCAACTAGACTGAGTCCTATCTAATCACATTAGATGGATTAGGAATAAATCACTGCAACATAGAGACATGGAAAACTGAATGAAATGCAGAAAAATCTAGAGTTATATCAAACTCATAAGCTACCTCACCAACTGCGCGGAGAATTTGAAAGGGTTCATCATATCTCGAACTGAGCTTACCCTTCCTACCGATCCTCAGCCTAAATATCATGTGTGAGACATAAGGAATACATTATCACCAACTCTAAGTCGCAAGTCATGAAGCTTATGGTCTACGTAGGTCTTTTACCTACTTTGAGCTGCTCTCAGCCTATCCCGAGTCTCCCTAACTCTGTCCAATGAGTCCCAAAGCAAATCTGTATCATGGGCTTTTATCCTCATAATTATCAACCTATCCAACCGAAGAACAACATCTTCAACCATACAAAGCCTCCAATTAAACTCAGAAAACACTATTGCACTCTAACGCAATCAGACAAATTATTAATACGAGGCATATGATAATGATTCATCATGTTACCTTACTAAGCTGCCTATAATCCATACACATATGCAAAGTAACATTATTCTTCTATACGAACAATAGAGGGAAAACCCAAGAAAACACATTCAGTCTAATGAAACCCTCGTCAAGAGGATTTTAAAGCGGAAAATTCCGCTCCTTAAGGTTAAAAGGAGCCATACGGTAAGGTGCCAAAGAAATAGATTGGTTGCCAGGCTCAAGATCAATAACACACTTAATCTCATATACACGAGATTACCAAGAGGTCGGTAGAGGACATATTAGGACACTCACAACAATAAGAACATAATCACACGACGAACTCTCAGCACTAGCATTATAAACATAAGTGAGATAAGACTCGAAGCCACTAGAGATAAGTCTCCTAGCAAGAACATAAGATATAATTCTCATTGGTTTACAACTAACCGTACTCTGCCACAAGACTAGGGGTACACCGAGCATAGCTTAGAGAATGATCTAGGAAAAATGTTCCTTAAATGCAAGATAGTGGGATAATAAGTCCACGCTTACAATAACATCAAAATCTACCATAATCAAAATAATAGGACAACATAAGTATCAACATCACTTATAGTAACAACATCTGATCATAATCCATCAATCTACTACCAAAAAATCACCCAAGGGAGTAGATACACACAATGGCACAGTAATAAATCAATAGACAACTCAGACCATGGGGCATAATAAGCATATATTTATAATAATAAGTGGATCTGAGATCTAATAAAGCAAGGGCCGACTGGAGAAACATAAAAATCACACCTGAATCTACAACATCCAAAATCCAAGCCTCGAGTCTATTAAGTACTGCATATAACTAACCATGCCTACCACTTGGCAGGGCACCTAACTGACCTCCTATGCTGGAAGTTTGAGAACCTGCTCAAGCACCCTGGTAGCCAGCATTATAACTAAGATAAACACCTTTAACTGAGGGGTGAACTGCTCTAATAAGGGAGCACTCAAAGATGAACCAACCATTGCCCCACAACTAGGGCACTCCCATAAATAATAACTAGGAAGTACACAAGTAAATCAAACAATCTAAGCAAAACCAACATTAACAGATCCTGCTAGCTAAAAATAACCACCATATCAAGACATGATACAAAATGAACCAAGTGGTGACTGACCACTTCCCTTACTAGAGAGATCACTAACACTAGACTGACCTCCATTAGTAATCTAAGGAGATGCCAAAACAGGTCGACTTGCCTGACTCTAAGGCTGCAAGGATGAATATAGAGGATATCTACTCTTAGATAACATGCATATAAAAAAGCCTCAACTTCTCTAATAATGCAACAACGTATCCCATACTATGCAATTATCATAGATCCTTACTCCAATTTTGGAAACTGATCTCTCAATCGATCTCTAAGTTTATGGAGCACATACTTCTCTAAGAATATCTAGGAGAACTGAATCCAGGAGATAGAATAAGATCCAAGTGGTCTAAAATCCATAAACTCTCTCGACCAATGACGAGCAGACAAATCTAATTGAAATATGAAGCAATCCTCACCACCAATCTCAACAAGTCCAAACCACAAAGCCTATCTCCACATGCAGTCAGGAACTCCTGTGCATCCTTTCCCGAAGCACCATAAAATCTTAGTGGAGATAATCTTCTTAATCTATCCAACATCTTCTACTCCTCAAAATACATAATAGGTTGGGCCACCACTAAATATGCGACTCGACTTAACAAATATGTTGCAAAATGAATTATGACTCTAAGGGTTACAGCTACTGGTTGTGCCCCTACCTCTGTAGCACTCTAATCCACAAACTATGCACCATGAAATAGCAAACCACCACTAATACCCAATAACTTAACAAATGCATCTCTGAGCACTAATGAAGAAATGAACCCTAGTGAAGCCTGAGTTGATCCTCGATCCATTGCTAGATATGGCAAAAGAATCTTTAGCTCGGGTGTAGGAATTAGGCCTGAGAATGGTGGCCTATCCTAGAAACTATCCAGGGACACATCTCTAGGCTATCCACGATCACTAATTTACTCACATTTAATAATAGGAGTAGGATTCCCCTAGTTCCATCTCGGGTTCCTTATCTTTTGTAGCACTGGCATGTGTCCTTGCCTTCTGTAGAAGAGTAAAGTCAAGAGAATATTCTATCATCCAACTCACTCTCTTGGCATGAAATGAGTGAAAGATATGAAGAATCCTAATAATTTACCATAGCCTCCTGAAGATAGGAAATGGACGTCAAAGTTTTAATCGACTGACCTCTAGTAGACACTTGTTCTTGTGCCAACAATACCATTGAATCCTTTTCTAATACCAATTTGTCACAACCTGATATATGTGTCATGATGGGACTTACTAATTCCCACCAGTATGTATGAAATACCATAACCCAGAGCTAACACAATGGGTTAGTGAAGTAAGAAACGTCCAACATTGGCTAAATTCAAGGACATCAATTGTAAACACAAGGGTTTGAGATAGAATAATTAGTCATACAAGATACCAATTGCAAAACCTGGTAAAGCAAGTACAAGATAAACTAAAAGTATCAATAAGAGGGATGGAAGAAAAATGGGTGACTCAAACTCCAAGTTCTCACCCTATCTCTGAAATTCAATCTCTACATAAATCAAGATCCACGCCGACAACTAAGACTCAAATCTGCACCAAAAAAGTATAGAAGTGTAGTATGAGTACAAAAATAATTGGTACTTAGTAGGAATCATTGACTTTTAAAGCTAAATTATAATATAAGAATGATAAAGTGCAGGATAATCATAACAAAGTCAAGGTATAGAATCAAACATGAATTATCTCCATCATCAATGTGTCTAATAAGTAAGCAATTTGGAATAACAATATAACACAAGGTATCAACACATGACAATATCGCTGTACCTAACAAGTATGAAATATCAGAATAATAGTATTACATAAGGAATCAACGTAGGCTAATATCGTTAAGCATAAGAAATAAATGATTTGAATCGTAAAGCAACACAAGTACAATCACAAGAAAACACAAGTAAGAAGTTGGATCTCATACACAACCTAGGGCATAAAATAAAGAACCCATCATAGCGTCCCATACCACTAGAGAGTACACCCTAGAGAGCGTAAAGTAAAGAACCCATCACTGCATCCCACACTACGTAAGAGCACACCCAAGAGATCATAAAAGAATTAGTTCATCAATATATATATAACTAACTTTCTCATTATGCATAATTTTCCATAATTTCCATAAAATGACCATTTGCCAACATTCAAAAATCATTACCAATAATCATCACTAAATAACATATACCATTATACAGATAATCGTAACCATACCACCATCTATGAATCTATCTCATCAGCACACCCTATTCACTCATTATTAGCTAGCCAATGCTTATTACTAAACTAATTTACTCACTAGTAATTATATAACTTATAATTATTATCCATCCATTATTCATCACATAGTCACTATTCATGTATTAATGACTAACATTATTTACTCACAAGCCAAAATTAGCATCTAGTCAATATTAACCACTAGACTATATTCTCTAATTTATCGATATTCATTTCTAGAAAACATAATCACACTACTCACCATCTAAGAAAAGACAACTTATCACCCTTTATACATTTATTCATCTCTCTAATAACATCTCTTATTAACTAGAATAATTAATCCATATATCCTCATTAAATAATTAATCAATATCATAAAGTTAGTCATTGATGAGTGGTGATTTTACCACTTATTTCTACCAAATATTGTGCACACTACCATGGTTTGTATATGAAAAATGAGACATTATCATGACTTAAATGCACTAATAGCCATATTTTGCAAATTTATAGCTAAAAGGATCAAAAGATGTGGAATGGAGCTTAAATTGAAAAAAAGGGAGCAAAGAAGAGTGAAGCTAAAGACCGAAACCAAACAAGCCTCAGCTACTGCAACCACGATTTTTAGTCTGTAGTCATGGTCAGTCAAGACGGTCAACACAATGTGGTTACAGAGAACAACTGCAATCACGTAGCCGCAGTTGTGATCAAACCTGAACGATCGTTGTTCAGCAGAAATATGCCTAGACAACTTACACATCAATTTAAGTGCAAGGCGTTTGTTGTCAATATATTTACCCAACTTTAGAGTCAGGGTCAAATCCACGAGGAACAATGTGAGTGAAAATTAAGTTAACTCAAAATAATAGCTACAATTTAAATTCAAACTAATGTTACAAGAAAATAAAATAGGGGGAATAGGTATCTACACTAATGTTTCATTTTGGGTTTTTTTCTAGTATAAATTTGAGGCAACGAATAATTAGATTTTTAACAATTATGCACGGATCTTGGGGTTATTCATTACTAAGAAACTGAGATGTGGGTGTTAGAAATCTATCATTCAATTTAGTAGGTTTGATATGGGTAGGTTTGGTTATAGATTTTGATGCTAGTATTTTACCCAAACACAAAACTTTCATCCATTGATTCTTTCAAATACCTAATAGGTGCGTTCAAAAATTGGTAACCATAACCTCAATCTAAGCATCCCTATTTCTAGGATGATAAGTATGGTATAGTCAACTTCACATTCACTCTCATGTCTAAGATAGTGTAAATTTAGAAAACTACACATATAATTGTCTATCATTTCCTTGGTTTCCACATCCCTCTTTCAAGGATGATATGGATTCCTAAAATTCACCCAAAACGCTTCTTTCGAAGATGGCTTTGGGTTTTCTAGTGCTTAGAGCTTTCATTCATCATACCTATATGGGTATTTGGAGCTTTCACCCATCAAACCCCAACCAAATTAGAATAGCAATTATAAAACCCATTTGCATGAACTACAAAATAGAAGCTAATCAATAACAACCGACACACACTTAAACCCCTATTCATACATAACCCAAAGAGAGAAATCTATCATCACATAAGATAAATAAGCATAGATATACCCAAAATCTCCATTGAAGTGATTTATTGAAGCTTAAGTGAATGTTACTTCAAACATGGCACTCCCATAAATCAACAATTGAAGTAAGGTAATCTTCCACTTAGAAAGTCTACAATGTATTCTTCACCAAAAATTTATTCAATATTTTCCTCTCAGAAAATGGAGGATAACAACTACCAAAGCTAGACAAAAAATTAAGAAAGATGGAATTATTTTAATGCGAGGTTTTTTTTTTATAATTACGATCAGCCAGGTTCATTTCTAGATTTTCCCTTAGGCTGATTTCTTTCACTAAGATGCGATCATGTGGGTCTGGCTGCGATCACAATTATGTGACCGCAGTTAACTTCCACGATCCCAGTTGATTGACTTTTGCTTGACTGCAGCGATCACGGTTAGCGAACTGTGACTGTAGTAAAGAGGCCTTTTTGCTTCAAGTCTTCAGCTGTAATTTCCTGCTCCCTTTTTAATCAATTTAAGCTCCATTCTATATCTTTCTATCTTTTCAACTCTATACATGCAAAGAGTGGACATTAGTGCTTTTTCTCCAAAATATATCTCATTTATTCATTCAGAACAAGGTAATGTGCATGAGTGCTGAGTGCGAATAAGTGGTAAAATCACCACTCATCAACACCCCCAACTTAAAGTATTTTATTGTCCTCAAGCAACACTACCTCTTTCCATGAGATATAATCATTTATGCCATAATCTTATGCCTTAAAAATCACAATGAATTCAACTTTAGTCACCACCACGAGTAGCTTATTGCACATGGGTTAAGCTAATTTCCACTACACCCCTCATCATAATATGTACAATCAAGGGATGCACAAGACTTCAAAGAGCAATCAAGGAACAACCACTAATTCTCTAGAAATCACACACCTTTTGACTGAAACTAAGTTATACTTCATTTGCCTCATTGCTCGGAAGGTGACAAAATCACCCACCTCAACATGGTCCACATTCCAACCTCATAAAAAAATTTCACACACATAGCTACATAATATGCAACAAGGAATTTTAAGTGTACTACTCTCTTCGTTACAAAAGAATTCTCCATGCAATAAGTGTTATACCATAGACTAACCTTATTTTCAATCGCCACTACCAAGAAAATAAATATTTGGATATCTCGAAGGAATTTCTAAGTTTGTAATGTAGGTTGGGCAGGATATCATTCAAGAACAATATGGCTACACCCATACTTGAACATCTACACTCCACATATATTTCTAAGTTTCTCCATGATGTGAAATATTATTTCTGGGATGAACCATATCTATTTCGGCGGTGTGCAGATGTCCTTATTAGATGATGCATTCCGAAAGTAAAAATGTTGAGTGTACTGGAAGCATCTCATACTTCCCCGATTGGAGGTCACCATACTGGTGATCATACTGCCAGAAAAGTGCTTCAAAGTGGCTACTATTGGACCACTTTGTTCAAGCATGCTTACAAGTTCATACAGAGATATGACCAATGACCATGATGTTGTAGGTAGAATTGTTTGATTTCTAGGGTATTGACTTTATGGGGCCTTTCGTGAGCTCATTTGGGATGAAATACATATTGTTAGCCATTGAATACATTTCAAAATGGGTTAAGGGAGTGGATCTAGGAGATTATGAAGGGAAGCGAGTCATTGCATCCTTAAGGAGAAACATCTTCTCTCACTTTGGGGTACCACGTACCATCATAAGCGATGAAGGACCACACTTTTTTAATAAGATGTTCTGAGCTGCGTTGGCAAAATATAGAGTTAAGTATCATAAGGTAGCTATGCCATATCACCCACAAACAATTGGGCAGGTGGAAATCTCCAATTGGGAAATCAAGGCTATCCTTGCTAAGACTATGAGTGCTAGCAGGAAGGATTGGTCTAGGAAGCTGGACGATGCATTATGGGCATATCAAACAGCTTTCAAGAAGCCTATTGGCATGTCTCCATACCAATTGGTTTATGGCAACGCATACTATTTGCCGATTGATCTAGAGCATAAAGTGTTGTGGGCACTGAAGTATCTTAATCTAAACTAGAATGAGGCAGCAAATATGAGACTGGGGTAGCTTAATGAGATGGATGAGTTTCGTCTTGGATCTTATGAAAGAGCTAATTTGTACAAGGAAAGATAAGGAAATACCATGATTGGAGAATTAAAAAGAGGGAATTTCAAAAAGGTGACTTCATACTTCTATTCAACTCTAGACTCAAACTGTTCCCAGGTAAACTTAAGTCCAAGTGGTCAGGCCCATTTAAAGTTAGTCAAGTCTACTCATCTGGAGTAGTCAAACTTGGAAATGAAGATGGAAGTGTCTTTAAAGTCAATGGTAAATGAATAAAACTTTTTATTGGTCCAAAAGACTTGATAAAAAGTATTGTTACTTTCTATCTTGATAAAGTTTGAGTAATCAACATAACTAAGTCGTGCCGCAATGATAAATCAGGAACTAGAGGGAAGCAACCCACATTGTATTATTGTATGGAATTGACTTAAGTTATTTTGTTGTTTGTTTTATTAATTTGGCCAACCTGAAGGGTTTATGGAACTGTGCAGGTACAATAGTGCAAGGAAAATAGAAGCATAAGGAGTTTCAGGTGACCGACGAATTACCTAATGGACCGTCATAATTTCGATGTATCTTCATGGTAACCATTGCAACAAAGTCCAGAATATAGTGAACTGGAAAAGTAAAGATGGGTTGATCGACGGTCCATCGCATGTTCGACGGTTCATGGCATGAATCGTTACTAATGGGTTAGAAGGTAGGTTCACTAGATCGGGGTGACGGTTTGACAGTCGCATACCTGATGAACCATCACACTAATCGTCGCATTTAACTCTACTGCAGTGGTTCGGGTCAGATCAATTTAAATATCCAAATTTTTCCTTCTTAGCTGACCCAACATGGTTTTAAATAGATGATTTGAAGTGGTTGAGTAACTCCCAAACTATTCATTTTACCTGAACCCTTTCATTTTGTCTGAAAACTTCCCACTCCCCTCTTTCCCATCTATTTAAAGTCTATTTTTTCATTATTACTCTCAATCACAAGCAACAAAAAGTTTATCTGTAAAGCAAGGTGGCATATAACGTTCTGTTTTGAAAGTACAAAGTCAGAGTAGTGTACAACAATTACAATGTATGAATTCGTTTTCACTCTCTATTTTCTTCAACATGATGAGCAATAGAATAGGTGAATGAAATCAAGTAAATCAATTATCTTCCTTTGTTTGGTATTGTGTGGTGATAATGTGAGTTGAAACCTAACATACACTATCCTAGAGGAAGTCTAAGTAACTCCTGGCCCAAAAAATAGCAAATTATGGATATGTATTATTGATAAAAATGCGATAAAAATAGTCCTTGAATGAAGCGTATGCAAGGTGTTTGACAAAATGCTGAAATGACGCCTGAAAGTGAAAATGGCAGGCGACGGGCAGAACGACGGACCGTCGCATAGCTGACGACCCATCTCCTATAAATGTTGCCACTTTCTCAGAATTAGTGTCACTGGAATGACTTCGATGATTTGGGTCAACATACCATCGCAGTTCTGATGGACCATCGCCCTAGCCGTCGCTGGTCAATAATCATTCCTGTTTTCTAGTTTAACCCTGTGCACTCACCTGTATCACTTCCAGGTACCATGGAAAACAAATTACCAACTACCAGAGGTAGAGGTAGAGGCCAAGGGGCCAGGCAAGGGCAAGCACAAGTTGAGGATGTACCAGTACACAACACCCGGTGATATCGCCAAGTGATTTCTTCATCCTCCTAGTCTGAAGAGAATGGTGAAAGTAGCAACAATAGCTTAAGTTCAATTCCGATTGAGAAATGGGTTGAAGTATCTAACCCCATCCAAGAGAAGTCCAAAACAAGCAGACCAAAATTTTGTTCGGTGCAAGGATCTGTAAGTGTAGAAAGCTATGCGGTGACAGATTGAGGGTGGTCGAGAGAACTTCTACAAAGGGTTGGCACTAACGGATAGGGTACCCATAAAAAGGAATATTTTTGAGAAATTTTAGATCATGACAACAACCTTGTACAAATACCCAGAGCTTGAGCGCAGATTCAATGAGTATGAACTGTCATGGATGAGTGGGCTACTTGGGACCTATCAACCAAATCTGGTATGCGAGTTTTTTGCTAATTACTTGGCATTGCCTAAGAAATATTACCCCAAAGGTGCATCAACTAAAGATATGAACAAACTTAATAAAGTCCTTATGCGAGGAGTTGACATAGATATTTTAGAGCGAACATTGAACATGTTTTTGTTTGGGGTGAAATATCTAATACCGGTGGCAATTCCAGAATTAGGGCACCAACTATTCATACGAGCTACACAAAGGCTGTGGTTAGCTAAAGTACTGACAGATGGAGAAGAACTGGCCTGGTTACACAACCCTTGCAAATGAATATCTAAATTATCCCTAAATTTTAGGGCCAAGTTCTGGTGGGCGGTTGTGAGGCTGAGGCTGATACCGATAGGCAGTGATGACAACATAGAAATTAAGAGAGATATAATAGTTGATTCTTTGGTTGAGGGATTGACAATGGATTTTGGCCACATTATTGCTGATGAAATTTTCTTTCGTGCTTACAAAACTCAGACTGTATTGCCATTCCCATGCCTTATCACATAATTGTTCAAGAAAGAAATGGTCCCTTTGATTAACAGAGTCGATAATGAGATCTAGGTGACACATAAGAAGGATATTAAAAAGATGAGGGATGACTCAAAGTTCGATATATGAGTCAACAGTCCTCCAGCTCTGCAAACTCTGTTAGAGCCAGTTCCTGAATCAGTAGAGGATCCTTTAGGTATGCCATTACCACTTGCTACATACATGCCTTCTGCTACTTATACAAGTTCAGCTTTAATGCCCATGGGGGGAATGGTAGATTATGCATCAGTTCCTCCAGAACATAAAAATACAGGCTGAACCAGGAAAACTTTGCAAATATAATAAAGAGTACAAAAAAGGATTGACAAGTAGTTGGCTATACGCAAGGCAGATTTAAGCCCCTTGTTGAGAGAATTATAGAAGAAGTAGTGTGCCCATTCAGAAATATCCAGCGCAGAATAGACAATATGAAGGAGCGAATAAATAAGAAGCTGGATGCCATGTCCATCCCAGACTTTACAAAGTTGATTGAATAAGCTAGACAAATCTAGGATGATGTGGATAAGATACGTCAGCAGTCACCGCAGTCCATATTTGATCCAGTTCAGATTTTAAGTGACGAGGATAAAGGACTTATTGATTTGATGGGGCGATCGATTAAGGACAAAGGTAAGGCAGAAATAGATAAAAAAGCTTAGAGAGCTACAAAGAGAGCAGAAAAGAAAACAAAACTTTCATCCATAACAACAGAAGAATTAGAAGAATAACAGATGCAGAAGGCGATAAAAAAGTCAAGAAAATCAAAGAAGAAGAAAAAGAAGAGAATGCAGGATAAAGCTGCAGGTGTTTCCACAAGCTCTGCCCTAGTCAGGGGGAAAATTTTAGAAACTGTTTGACAGGTGATACCTCTAATTCTGGATATAGAGATTTTGAAAGCCCCTACCACCATAGGGGCCAACATTGCACTCGGTGAGGATGCTGGAGCCTCACCATACTTCACCAACGCCTCAGATGAATAAGTGGCATTGTAAGTATTTCCACTCCTATTGTACCTAAATTGTAAGCATTGAGGACAAAGAATTATTTTCTGTAGGGGTGGGATGTGTGCTTGTACCATAGGGGTTGTTTTGCCGATATTCTTTTCCTCCCATATGCTATTTAGGAAAATCTTGTTTATATTTGTTATTAAGTTATTGTATTTTAATTTCTTATATAGGATTGAAATTTCTCTTTTCTTAAGTCAAGTTCTGTTGGTAATGCTATTCCACGAAATAAAAGTGACGTTATGTTAGCATCAGTTTTTATATGTGAATGATAAGTGACTGGGGCAAAGTGTTTGTGTACATGTGTTATATAATTAATTCTTCTTTTCCTATTGGTAAAAGTGTCGTGTGACCATCTGTGACTCTAAAACTGGCATAGAAATGTAAGTAATTATAGCCAAATGTTACGAACCCCAAGAGTTAGTAAAACAGGAATTAACTTAGTGCTTGTATGGGTGAGTGTTTGTGTAGTTCTTACATAGATTCTACACCCAGAACTTGCCCAGTTCATTTGCTTTTGTTTTGTTTCTAACTCAATAAGAAAAATTAGGAGGCCTCCTGGTTTTTTAGTCCATTTAGCCAAAATAATGACCCATAAAAATTTTTTATGTTGTTTTCTGTTGCAACCATGTTGAGACTTGTTAATGTTTGTTCTACCCGAATAAATAGTGATTCAATCTTTAATAAATATTAGCATTTAGTGTGGGCCCTGGACCTATATTGGATATTGTACACTTTAACTTAAGCAATTTGCCTAAGTTGAGGGTTGCTACTGCTGAGTTGTTGGCAACATATGAGGTTGATTAAAGTTAAATTGTGAGTACGCATCTAGTCCTGGTCTAATTAGATTTATAAGTAGATATTGTGCACGTCAACTAATAGCATCAGCATAAATTGAGGGTGGCTGATGCTGATTATAAAAAAAAGGGGTGTTGTTACTAGGATGGATGAACATTAGGAGCTGAAATGACTGAATGAAGTTATAGTCTTGGCGAGTAGCTACCTAGAAGGGTGAAGAGAGTGAAATCCCTTTTTTTTAAGTCAATTCTTCCTAAAGATATATCCTTACCGAGCCTAAAATCTCATTGCTGATCTTAAAAAGTCCTGCTTGATGTTGGCGAGTCAGTTATAAAAAAACATTAGATGAAAGGGGCAAGCCTATGGGTGTGCACTATGTTTGCAAATTCTATTCTGAAAGCGAGAGTAGTAGTTTTGTCCAAAAATTGATTACATATAATGAAAGGTGGACTTTGTTGGCTATAGGGGCACGACAGTTATCCTTAGACTGCTGATTTCTTTTGGATATTGTATCTGTGGCTATAAATATGCTGAGTAAAAGTTTATGCAAGGTGTAGATCCTTATGTGTTAGAGCACTTAGCTGAATGGTCAGTTGAATGATTGTATAGCATTGAGTGCTCTCATGATGTTCGTATATACATCTTGGTGTTGAGTTGCTTAAGGACAAGAAATTGCCTTAAGTTGAGGGTGTTGATGTTCCAACTTTTGATGGAATATTTTAGGCCTTTTTCTTAGGATAATTATGTGTTTTCAAGTAACCATTTTTCTATTTAACATGGTATTTTAAATATTTTCAGGACAAGAACTGAGTGTGAAGAATAACTTAGAAAATCTGAGCAAAACAAAGGGAAATGAGCAACGATGGTTTATGAGATGGACCATCGAACTTGCCATGAACCATCGGTCTAAACCGTCGGCCAAAAACTAAAGTCAAAGACTCTGGACATCCTGCGATGATCCAGGCGATGAACCATTGGCTCTGCGATGAACTGTTGGCTCTGCGATGAATCATCGGTTAAACTATCGCCAAGATACCGAACGCATAATCACTGAAAGTATTGTGATGGTCCAGGCGATGGGCCATCATCTACTTGTCGCCCAGAAACAGAGAATGGAATCACTAGAGGTCTAGCGATGGTGTAGGCGATGGACCGTTGGACCTGTGATGAACCATCGCTTGACCCGTCGACTATAAAGCAGGAAATCTGTGTTTGAATTTCAAAACCCCAGTTTTGGAATCATATAAATACCAAGTATTAGGGTTTAGTACGTATCTTTTTTTTCTTTAGTTTGATTTTTTTCCTCTATTGAGAGTTGTGTAACACTTTTCATTGAGATTTGAATCTAGAGTTTGAGATCTGATTATTAGTTTTGATATATTTCGTTGAAGATTGAGAAGAACAATATTGTGACTTTTGTAAGTACTCTTTTGAAGTTATTTATGAACATCAATACATCTTCAATTTTTGATATGGAGATGAGTAGCTAAACTCCCATAACTAGGGTTAAGGGAGCCTTGATATAGATAACTATTTGGGGTTGTGAATCGATCTTGATTTCTAACATCTTGCTGAATTGCATGAATCTTTCTTCATTATAATGACATCTCTTGGTTGAAAACTTGAGAAATGAGCTCATAAACACCACTTGTCTGACAAGAAAGGGGATATTAGGAAAAGAAGTTATTCATATGAAATCCATAGGTTTACCCTCTGGGTTAATAGGTTGACGCCTTAATAGGATCAATCCTCATGAGAGTGTTATTGAATAATCCATGAATCCTTTTAGTTCAAAAGAAGTAAAGGGTGAAACACTCATTAGGTTGAGAAACACATGGGTAATTCTTAGAATTCAATAATTCTTGCAATTGAATACATAAGTTAGAATTCGAGCACGAACTCATAACCCCAACTATTTGAACTTCTTGGTGAACATAACTTTAGTTAATTCATCCTTATTGAAATTACATCTACACTAACTCTTATTAGATGGACTTTTGTGTGACACAAATATGAAAGAACATTAGTAACATTTCAAAACCCCCTTTATTCAGAACCTTCGATCAACAGTCTAATAACAACTGTAACACTTAGTGAACACAGTATTCCCTATGGGATTCGACACCCAACCTAGTTGGGTTCTATATTTGATATCGACTGCTTACTCTCTCATAAGATAGGTGTAATTTGGCATATCAACTACCACATAGAAAGCAACCATACTCCTAATAGGGTTGAGATGGCAATTCCATCAATCCTCATAGAGCACAGTTACAATCTCTCCTAAAGTAGGGTCCGTCACAATATAGGCATGGGTCATTAAGATAGGACTTCCAAGTACCAAAATTATATTTGTCGGAAGATGCCATAGAGAGAAGTAAAATTAATTAAAAATTTACCTACAAATGAAAAATCACAAATAAATATTTACAAGCTTAAATTCAAGCAAGTAACTAAAATTCCAAACTAACTTAATACACCAAGTTATTCTCTGACAATGGCGCCATTTTTATGACGCTCAATTTACACGTCAATTTATGTGCAAGGCGGTCATCATCAATATATTTATCCAACTTTGGAGGCGGAGTCGAATCCATGAGGAACAATGTAAGTGTCAATTAAGTCAACTCAAAATAATAGATAAAAGTTAAATTCAAACCAATGTTACAAGAAGATAAAATGGGGGGAATAGGTATCTATTCTAATGTTTCTTTTTGGGTTTTTTCAAGTATAAATTCGGGTCTATGAATAGTTAGCATTTTAATAATTATGCTCGGATCTTGGGATTATGCATTACTAAGGGAGTGAAATGTAGGTGTTAGCAATCAATTATTTGATTTAGTAGGTAAGATATAGGTAGGTTTGGTTATAGATTTTGATACTAGTCTTCAACAAAACACCAAACTTTTACCCATTGAATATTTCGAATACCTAATAGGTGTATTTAAAAATTAGTAACCACAACCTCAATATAGGCATCCGTATTACGAGGATTATACCCATGGTATATATAGTCAACTTCACATTCACTCTTATGTCTAAGATAGCGAAAATTTAGTAAACTACACACACAATTGTCTATCATTTCTTTGGTTTCCACATTCCTCTTACAAGGATGATATGGATTCCTAAACTTCACCCAAAACCCTTATTTCAAAGACAGCTTTGGGTTTTCTAGAGCAAGAAGCTTTCACTCATCATACCTATGTAGGTATTTTGGCTTTCAACCATAATACCCCAACCAAATTAGCTTAGCAATGATAAAAACAATAAACATGAACTACTAAATAGAAGCTAATCGATAACAACTGTTACTTCAAACTTGGTACATCCACAAATCAATGATAGAAGTAAACTAATCCTACATTTAGAAAGTTTTCAATGTATTTCTCACCCAAAATTTATACAATATTTTCCTCTCCAAAAATAGAGGCTAACAACTACCAAAGCTAAACCTAAAAAATAGGGATATGGAATTTTTTGTAATGCTAGGGTTTGGGGATTTATGTTATAATTGGGATCATCTATGTTCATTTTCAGATTTGCCCTTGGGCTGATTTCTTCTGCTAAGCCATGATCGTGTGGGTTTGGTTGCGACCGCGGTTACGCAACCGCAGTTAACTTTAACGATCGCAGCTAATTGACTTTTGCTTGACTGCCCCAATCGCGGTCAGCATATCACAACCGTGGTACTTGAGGCCCTTTTTCTCCAAGTCATCAGTTGCACTTTCCTTCTCCCTTTTCAATCAATTTAAGCTCCATTCCACATATTTCTATTGTTTCAACTCTATACCTACAAAGAGTGGATATTAGTTCTTTTTCTCAGAAATATATCTAATTTATTCATTCATAACAAGGTAATGTACATGAATGTTGAGTAAGAATGAGTAGTAAAATCACCACTCATCAACACCCCCAACTTAAAGCATTTTTTTATCCTCATGCAACACTACCTCTTTCCATGAAATGCAATTATTTATGCCCTAATCTTATGCCTTAAAGATCACCACGAATTTAACTTTAGTCACCACTACTAGTAGCTCATTGCACATAGGTTAAGCTAATTTCCACTACACCCCACATCATAAGATGTACTATCAAGGGATGCATAAAACTTTAAAGAGTAATCAAGGAGCAACCACTAATGCTCTAGAAGTGACTCACCTTTTTACTGAAACTAAGTCACACTCCATTTTTTCGTTGCACGAAAGGTGACAAAATCACCTACCTCAACTTTTTTGACATGTCAACCTCACAAGAAAAAGAATTTCATACACCAAACTACAAAATGTACAACTAAGAATTTGATGTGCAAAACTGTCTCCCTTATAAAAGAAATCTCAATGCAACAAGTGTCATACCATAATCTTGCCCCTATTTTAAAATGTCAATACCAATAAAATAAATGATTTGACACATATCAAAAGACTTTCTAAGATTGTAATGTAAGTTAGGGTTAGGATAGGATATCATTAAAGAACAACATGGCTACACCCTTCCTTGAACATCTACACCACACTTTTCACTCTTTCTTTTTGACTATGGACCACTGTTCCTTGTTTCTCTCTTTTATCTTGCCTACTTTTTTCTCCCTTTGCTTACCCATTTGTTTCATTTCTACACCACACTTTTCACTCATTTCTTTCTTTCCTTTATTGGGCTTTTTCTTTTTCTATTTGTTTTTTCGAAGTTTAGGCACATTAGGCATATAACTTCATCTTCGTGGCACCAAACTTACTTCCATCAATCTTTACCACCCTAACTTAGCATTTTAGCCTCAAATTATATTTTCAATTTCATGGAGGGTATAGTTATATAGAGTGATAAAAGGAATGGTTCACGACTTGTAGTGTGTTTGCCAAAGAAAAGTATAGAGACTTAAAGTGGGTAACTTGGGATTATACTCTTGCTTGGGTAGGCATTTTAGGCTAGAGTGGTTTCCAAAATCACAAAGATGGCCTAAGATCATTTCTCCAACCAATTACAATCACAATCATCTTTGAAGGACTGATGGGGCAAGTTCTAGATAACACAAGTATACAAGAGATGAATGCAAGAACCTCACCACACATGGCATGTAAAAACTTAACAAGGAGGCTCAATTATCCCTCCCATGAGAGAAACAATTAGAGTATCTATCAATATTTACAAGTCAATGACTAATGGAGTCCCAAAAAAAGAAAAAGTTCTATTACAACATTGCTCACGTCCTTGCCCTTGATTTATTTTTCAAAAATTTTGGACAGAGAGAGATGTTCATTTTCCATAAGTATCACACACAATTTGCTAAATTAAGGTAACAACCAACACAATAGTCTCACATTTTGTCTTAAAATGGAAAAACTAACCATATGTCTACTCAGATTTCACTAATGACGTATAACATGATCCCAAATTTACAACATACAATGCCACATGTACTCAAACTTCCCTTGCATTTTTAGATATTTATGCTATAGGCACTCAGAATTCCCCTGTATATATGTCATAAACTCTAACACGACACTTTATCTTTTTGAATGTTGTTACTCAATCCATCATAGATTAAAGCTAGTCATGCATCACCTAAAATCAAAATAAAAAATTACATTAAAAGAATAATAATAAAAAAGCATGATAATCCATAAAACATGGGTACCATCAGGGTACCCAAAAATGTAGCATCTCAAAACCAAATAAAAGAAATAGTATCTAAAGTGTCATTCCAAAACACCATAATAAGAAATATCAAGCAACAATCAAAATAAATAAATCTGAGGACACCAGCAACTAAAAGGAATACAGTGTCCTCACTTTATGAGCTAGAATGCAAGAGTAAAAAGGTCTCCCTACATCTGCATCAAAAGATATCTTCTCCAGTTGACTCGGCATGACCAACACCAACATCATCTGCTGACCAATCTTCAAGGGCGTCATCCTCACTATCCATCTCAGTGAAGGTAGTCGATGGTTAGGTTTGAGAACCTTGAATATGCCTTTCACCCTTTTCATAACTATATGAAAAATATGTTTCTCTTCTTCTCTTTCTTTACCATCTTTTCATATGAGTCTTTAAGGTCACTATGAGAAGCAGCTAAGGACGAATAAGATCTCTCTAGACTGGCTACTATGGTACCCTACTTTTGCTGCTCTTCCATGTACTTTTTGTAATCAAACTTTACAATAAATAAATGACAGGCAATGGAGGGCTCTCCAAGTCCTTGAGACAATCTAGACAATAGCTCCCTCATTACCCTCATCTGGCTTGAAATATCAGTGAGGGGTTGGATGACGAAGGCCTGTATGAATCTGTGTCCTCCTGGGTTGATTTGCTAGACTCCTTTCTTTTATTTCTCTGTCCAAGGTCACCCTCACCTTAAAATTTGAGTGGACAAATGAGAGAACCTAGATGCACCCTGGTATCTATAGTATATTTCTCTACTTTTTCCCTCTTGCATAACTCAATATTATGGAAGGAAAGAGAATATGAGTACTTCTATGTTTTTTGAAGTACTGCCACTCTAAGATCACAATTTCTTCTATATTCAGAACAATGCCTAAGAGGAGATATGACACCCTATGAGCTCATGTGTTTGTGATGATAGTCATATTAGTGCATGGAGAGACTCTGCTAATGATGTTGTTCAGCCATAATCTTTCTTCAGCCATGAAGTCATTCACCTGAATATCTCTTTTAGTGGTGGCCCAGGGAACTGATATCCAGGTCCCTATCTATCATGCCTTAGCATGAAACTACTCAATGTCAGTATTTGAGAGCCTATAGACTGTATTGATTAGCTCTTGTCCAAAGTTTATTTGCTTACCCTGAATTGTCATCACTGTGTTTCTGAGAGAAACTATGTTGAGGTTTGCATAGAACTCATGCATCCACTTCTTATTAGCATAGCAGGGTTCTAGGATAAAACACAGCCACCGGGTTACAGTGAGCCTAGCATGGAATTCTGGGTGCTTTTCTTCTACCTTGTCCAAGTTAATACCCTTTTTAAGGAGTAGCTTAGTCCTGCAGATGTCCTTATAATAGAGCTAATGGGATTGTGTGGCCATAAATATGGTGTCATTGATATCTCCCATTATTAAGGCTGAGAACCTGTAAGCAATACAGCTCAGGCCAACATTAGTATTGTCGCACTAAAAATATGCTAAAACTAATTGGTAAACTCTTGTCGTAGCCTTATGTAAGATTTTGGGGGTAACATATAATGTGCAAAAATTTTGAAGTCTGCCAAAATATACCCTCAGGTATCACGATTGTGTATTAGTGACCGTGATTGTGGTACAATGACCACATTCATAGGACCGCAATCATGGGACCTGAGACCAAATAAGCCAGTTACTGCACTTTAGGCCAAGCTCAAAATTAACCCCAACTTTTTGTTTCTACTAGGCATGGCAATATTATAAACAATAAATTAAATCCTAGAAATTGTGATTGTAGCCCCTAAATCTGAAATAATTCAAGTTGAACTCATGGGGGAATTAAATTGAACAAATGGTACACACAAGCATTTCATCCACTTAAAGCTTAAATTTGGGTACTCAAGACTTCCCCATTACTATGTACATTAACTACAATAGCAATCCTCAGTAATAATCATATTAAGCATTCATTTAATAATGAAAAAATCATTTCAAGCCTTTCTAAACTTTAAGTTCTAAGAACATAACTATATACATCAAGGGAGTTGAGACAACTTACCCAATAAAATGATGCACGGGATGAATTAACACTAGGATATGCAATAGAATGCCAAAAATTTGAGAGAAATTTAGAGAGGAGCAACCGGGGAAATGGGCCGTCGGATGGTATTTAAACTAATTTGACCATGATTGAGGTCATGTGGCCTCTGCGCTCGCGGTAGCATAGACCACAGTCACGGTAACTGAGACCAAGCAACCGAGTTTCCTACATTTCCAAACTTGCCAATATCCCACATTTCCTTTTCAAAATTTGATCAACATACCTCTTAGCACCATATTTCATGGTTTATGCAAGCATAAAAAAACAAAATGAAATTTACTAAGCATGCATAAATAAAAAGAATATGTGCCATTTTTCATAGAATGATGGGTTTTCTCCCATCGAGTGCTTAGTTTTAAGTCATAGCAAGACGCCCCGTTCCACTTTATTTTGTGCTTTCACTTAGAAGATTTGAATCTCTATCTCAACTTTCACTCAAATTTCAATGAGCGGAAGAAGGACAAAAAATTCAGATCTTCCAAGATGAGGCTTGGAAGAGGTGATGAATTGGAAAGCAAGCTGTGGTCTCTCAATTTTGAAGATTTGAACTTTTTAACCAACTTTGTATAGAACTTTTGGTTTGGCTCCTTGGGTAAAAGTAAGAACATCAATGGGTCATTCCTTGTGCATTGGGAATTAAGCTTCTTGTCCTTTGGTGGACGGGGTTCCATGTGCTCCTTTGGAATGTCAAACTCTAAACTATATGAGTGAGACTCCTCCGCATAATCCACCATTAGTTTGGAGGCATGTATCCTTATAACATCCTTAAAGAATAATGTTGAAAAGTAGTTTGACCGAGGTCCAACCCCTAATTCACATTTAACTTCTGCCAAAGATTCTTCACCCCAGAATGATCTAGAGTCATCATAAGAGATTTTCTTTGCTTCTTTTAGAGACTCTAGCGCCCTTATTTTTATCGTGGCATCTTCTTCCTTATATGACTCAGTTGATTGGGAAGTTACGGAGTAGTCTTTGCTACCAAGCTCATTATAGTAGCTTGGTTTTTGTTCTTGATGAACCTCCTCTTCGGAAATGGGAAAAGTTGTAAGGTGTTCAAGAATGATGTTTTTGCTCGATTCCCTTGCGTTGATATTTTCCCAT
This sequence comes from Capsicum annuum, assembly GCF_002878395.1. Lineage (NCBI taxonomy): Eukaryota > Viridiplantae > Streptophyta > Magnoliopsida > Solanales > Solanaceae > Capsicum > Capsicum annuum. Next base: position 1,202,261 of record NW_025825704.1, on the reverse strand, counting down.
TCGAACACCCAGTAAGATTGATGAATGTCTGACGCATTCACCCTAGTTATAGTGACCTTTTCCAAAATAGTTTAAAGCATTGCTCTAAGAGTAATTGGTTTGGGGTGTTGCTCCTCATTCTTCTCATCATAAGACTTATCAATCATATAAAAAGAACTAGCAATTCCATTATTATAATAGAGGGAGCGGGCATGTAGACAATCACTCCAATGTTCATTTCAACTGCCACATATAGAGCAAACATACTCCTGATAGGGTTGAGATGGTGATTCCATCTCTTCCCGTGAAGCATAGTTACAATCTCTCCTAAAGTGGGGTTCATCACAATATGGACATGGGTCATCAAGATACGACTTCCAAACACCAAAATCATATTTGTTGGAAGATGCATAGATAGAAGTAAAATAAAATAAAAATTTACCTAAAAATGAAAAATCATAAATAAATATTTACGAGCTTGAATTCAAGAAAGTAACTAAAATTCCAAACTAACTTAACATGCCATATTATTCCCCGACAATGGTGTCATTTTTTATAACGTTCAACTTACACATCAATTTGAGTGCAAGGCGGTCGTTATCAATACATTCATCCTACTTTGGAGTCGGAGTTGAATCCACGAGGAAAAATGTGAGTGGCAAATAAGTTAACTCAAAATAATTGCTACAAGTTAAATTCAAACTAATGTTATAAGAAGATAAAATGGGGGGAATAGGTATCTACATTAATGTTTATTTTTGTTTCTTTTTAGTATAAATTTGGGGCTAGGAATAATTAGGGTTTTAACAATTATGCACGGACCTTGTGATTATGTATTACTAAGGAAGTGAGATGTGGTTGTTAGCAATCAATCATTCAATTTAGTAGTTCAGATATGGGTAGGTTTAGTTATATATTTTGATTCTATTATTTCAACAAAACACAAACTTTCACCCATTGAATCTTTCGAATACCTAATAGGTATGTTCAAAAATTGGTAACCACACCCTCAATCTAGGTATCTCTATTTCGAGGATGATACCCATGGTATAATCAACTTCAAATTCATTCTTATGTCTAATATAGCATAAATTTAGTAAACTACACACACAATTGTCTATTATTGCCTTGGTTTCCACATTCCTCTTTCAAGGATGATACGGTTTCCTAAACTTCACCCAAAACCCTTCTTTCAAAGATGATTTTGTGTTTTCTAGAGCATGAAGCTTTCACTCATCATACCTATGTGGGTATTTGGGCATTCACCCATCAAACCCCACCAAAATTAGTATAGCAATGATAAAACCTATAAACATGAACTACAAAATCGAAGCTAATCAATAACAATCCCCATACATTTAAACCCATATTCACACATAACCCTAAGATAGAGATCTATCGACACATAAGATAAATAAGCATAGATATATCCAAAATCTCCATTTAAGTGATTTATTAAAGCTTAAGTGAATGTTACTTCAAACTTGTCACTCCCACAAATCAACAATGAAAGTAAGCTAATCTTCCACTTTGAAAATCTCGAATGTATTTTTCACTCAAAATTTATACAGTATTTCCTCTTCAAAAATGGAGCCTAAAAACTACCAAAGCTAAACCTAAAAATTAGGGAACATGGAATTTTTTTTAATGCTCGGGTTTGGGGCTTTTTGTTATAATTGGGATCATCCATGTGCATTTGTAGATTTTTCCTTGGGCTGATTACTTCTGCTAAGCTGCAATCACGTGGGTTTGATTGCGACTGTGGTTATGTGAGCACAGTTAACTTCCACGATCACAGTTAACTGACTTTTGCTTGACTACCGCGATCACAATCACTGGACTGCGACTGTGGTACATGAGGCCTTTTTGCTCCAAGTCTTCAGTTGCATTGTCCTTTTCCCTTTTCAATCAATTTAAGATCTATTTCACATCTTTATACCATTGCAACTCTATTCCTGCAAAGAGTGGACATTGGTGCATTTGCTAACAAATATATCTCATTTATTCATTCAAAATAAGGTAATGTGGACAAATATTGATTGTGAATGAGTGTCACTCACCAATACCCTCAACTTAAAGCATTTGTTTGTCCTAAAGTAACACTACCTCTTACCATGAGATACAATCATTTATGCCTAAATCTTATGCCTTAAGGATCACCACCACTCAAACTTTAGTCACCACCACGAGTAGCTCATTGCACATAGGTTATGATAATTTCCACTACACCCCTCATCATAAGATGTACTATCAAGGGATGTATAAGACTTCAAAGAGCAATCAAGAAACAACCACTAATGCTCTAGAAGTGACTCACCTTTTGACCAAAACTAATTCATACTCTATTTTCCTCGTCGTTCAAAAGGTGACAAAATCACCACCTCTAATTTCTTCACATGCCAACCTCACAAGAAAAAGAATTTCATACACCAAGCTACCAAATATGCAACAAGGAATTTTAAGTGTACAACTCTCTCCCTTACAAATTATTTCCCGGCAATGGACCCATTTTTGATAACGCTCAACTTACACCTCAATTTAAGTGCATGACAATCTCATCAATATATTTAACCAACTTTAGAGTTAGGGTCAAATCCATGAGGAACAATGTGAGTGGAAAATAAGTTAACTAAAAATAATAGTTATAATTTATATTAAAACCAATGTTACAAGAAGATAAAATTAGGGGATTAGGTACTTTACGCTCAAATTAATCCCATAATTAAGGAGTGATGTAGTCATTGTCAAACAACCCAACTAGAGTTGGGGTTGAATCCATAAAGAGAAAGATATAGGCCTCAAATCTTATGGGTACTCTAGTTCTACAAGTGTACCCAAAATGATAATAAACAAGGCATGTAAAATAAAAAAGGGGGATTGGTTTGTGATGATGTTTGACTACAAATACTCGACTATGACACTTTTGATTTAAAATCAAGATTTGAGCGGGTATTGAGATTATGTCTACCTAAAAGTATAAGCATGTGGGTTGATGATGGTTTAATCATGAAATTTAGTTGTTAATTAAAGGATAGGCGAGGTCTATAGTCATTATGGCCAATCTTTCAATAAAGCCACAATGATTTAACCTATTCGCTCTTTTGAGCACCTAACAAGTGTACAAGTTATAATGTCCATTTTGTCCATACCTTCTAATCTATTCAAGGAGAACATCAAATGACAATTTTGAGAGAAATACTCCTTAAATTCATAGACCATTTTGTTTGTAGCTTCTGCTATATTCAATATACTTTCTAGCACATCTTTGGTCTTGAATTTTGTTGGATCAATTGAGCTTGACACTTTGTCATAAACTCGATAAAGGTGGGGAACAAAATGACGATAAGAATATTTGCAATCTTTAAAAAATCACTACCATCCAGATTCATCCAACCTTGATTTGCACCCTGCAATTTATTGGCCAAGGAAAAACCCATCAAATAGTTTGGCAGACATTTTTTCTCTCCATCCAAAATTTCAGCTTCCTCACCATAGGCTCGTGACACTATGACATTTCTCATTTCCGCATGTGCACCCAAAACATATTTGGTTAGAAGCTTAAGTTGGGTCAAAATATTTTTCATAGTCTCCTTTTGTTCCTTATCCTACATTAGTTGTTCTACATTGACCATAGGTATGGATGGAGAGCTATTTAGGACGTTGTTACCCTGGGTATATGCCATTCCAAAATATTTTTAGTCACTACTCTCAACAATTTTGTAGCCGCATGAAAGTGAAAGTCTAAGAGAGAACCTTCTGCCACATTGTTCATGATAGTTTGGTTCCAAGGGTATAGCACGCGATAGAATATTTGGAGAAGTATCTTCACTAGAATCTCAAGATTTGGGCATTTCGCTAACTTTCCTTCAAATTTCTCTCATACTTCATGAAGCGGCTCCCCACTCCTTTGTTCAATATTGATAATCCATCTGTTGTGTGCCACACCTTGTGGGAAAGAGAATATTTATCCAAAAACATCTTTGTAATCTCATTCTATGAAGTGATTGGAGCATTAGAGAGTGAGCAATGCCATAACAATGCTTTGCCTGTTATTGAAAATAGGAAAAGAGTGAGCCTAAAGTCTTCATGAGTGGTGTATGAAAGGTTTAATGGTGCACACACCTCTAAAAAATTCTTTATGTCCTCATACGCTTGACCCCTGAACAATCCCTTAATTTGAAATAAATGAAGCATGATGCTTATTACGTGAAGGGTCCCTCTCCCATGAGGAATCATAAGGGTTCCTCCTAGTTGGCCTACACCCTTTGCTTGGCTCTCTCCATCAAGTATAATATCAAATGACTCCACATCATTAGTACTCTAACTCATAATTCCATTCACGTTAGAGTTACTTACAAGAAATTCAAAAATAACAAATATAGTAAAAGACACCACCTGGATATACCTAAGTAAGAAGCACATTAAATAAGTTAGATCTATATTTCACTTTTAAGAAATTGAGCCATTTTAATAATGCTCAAATCACTCCCATGATTGAGGGGTGGGGCGTTCGTTTTCAAATAACCAAACTAGAGTTGGGGTAGAATCCACAAAGAGTGAACTATAGGCTTCAAATGTTATGGGTGTTCTAGTTTTTACAAGTGTACCTAAAATGATAATAAACAAGACACGTAAACTAAAAATGAGGGATTGGTTGGTGACGATGTTTGACTACCAATATTTGAATATGATATTTTTGATTTAATATCAAGATTTGAGAGGGTCATGGGATTATGTCTACCTAAAAGTACAAACATGTGGGTTAATGATGGTTTAACAATGAAATTTAGTTGTTAATTAAAGGATAGGATAGGCCTATGGTCATTATGGATAATCTTGCAATAAAGACACAATGATTTAACCCATTGGCTCTTTCGAGCACCTAATAAGTGTACAAGGTATAATCACCCAAAGGCTCAATCAAGCATCCCTATTTCTAGGATGATGCTCTTGACATGATTTACACTTTAATTACACTTATTTCTAAGAATTCTAAAGGTAGTAAAGTATAGACTTAGTTGTCCACAATTGGTTTGTACCTCTATAACCTTCTTATGAGGATGTTATGGGTTAACTTATATTCACACTCATCCCTATTTCAAGGATGATAATGGGTTTCTAGAGCTTGGGGTTTTTACCCATCGAACCCATTTTGATATTTTGGGGTTTTCACCCATAAATTTCAACTAATAAGCTCAAGAAATGGTGTAATCCATAATCAACATCTAAAAATCATGCAAACACATCAAAACCCATACAAAAATACACTTTAGTTCAACATAATCCCAAGACTAAATTACTTAGCTACTCCTGAAGAATGTAGAGAGATTATATCATAAAGATTATCCAAAACATTCATTCTTTACAAAATTACTGAGAAATTAAGCCTCTAAGAGTATTCAATAACATTCCCAATTAGGGATTCTTCTTCTTAATTCAAAAATGTCTATGAGGTAAGCAATACCCAAAGAAGAAAGGATTTTTGCTTATATATGATTTGGGATTCATCTATATGTTTTTAAAAGTCTGTCCCTGGGCATATTCTCACTAAACCATAATTGCATAGGTTTGATCATGACTATATATATGCGATCGCGGTTGTGCATCACGATCGCATTGTGCTGACCATCTTGACTGACCGTGACCACAGACCAAAGACCGCGGTCGCAGTAACTAATTCTTATCTGGTCCAGGAATTCAGCTGTACTCTTCTTTACTACCTTTTTATCCTTTTAAGATTCATTCAACATCTTTTGATCCTTTCAGTTATAAACATATAAAATGTGGTGTAATACCCCGCAAAGTCCTCTTCCAGTCTGAGCCTTAAAGCGTATTCAGTAAAGCAAAAATCCAAGTCTAAAAGTTTCAAAAGTGTTTTCCCAAGTATAAAATACTTTGAATCATGATGAATTTATATAATATTGACTTTTTTTCATGTAGATCATTGAATAAGGTTTCCATCGATACCAAATTCACCCAAATCGGACACTCGGGTGAAGAGTAGGAGCCGTTTTAGTGAGACAGTATGCCACCTGGCACCTTAGTGCGTCGCGGAGCCAGCAAAAATGACAATTGTCAAATTCCAGTGAAACTCTGTGATTCTACGGCATCGCAGTATAGTTCTAGTTTGCAATCAAGATGGTAACACGATTTCCACCGCATCTTGCCGTCATGCAGTTTCCCAATTGTTCAAATTCCAGTAAACTAGCGCGATTATGGTGCATCGCTCCAGCATGTGAAATAGAGGAATTTTTAGTTTAATTTCAAGGGCTTTTTGGTCTTTTCCCCTTTTCCCTAGCCTCTATAAATATCTGATTAAGGGATCTTTGCCTTATTTTTTTCTTCCACTCCAAAAACTAGGGTTTCCAAAAAAATTAAATCCTCTCTTCTTCAACAAAAATCAAGGGAGAAATCAAGAGGAAATCAAGAATCTCCCCACAGCCTTTCGAGAAAGAGTTTTTCCAGGTATGTAGATGTTGATTCTTGGATCACTTTCATCCAAGAGGCTCAAGAAGCCTTTTCAAAACTTACAGATTAGTATGTTTGTGAGATTCCATGAATTGTATGAGTTGAAATTTATGTTCCATGTGTTGTTGAGTTTTGATTCATGTTTGTTTACAGGATTCATGAGCTTTGACCCTAGTATGTGGAATCCATGTGATTTTTGTGATGAACCTTCCTTATCTTGCTTTCTGTGTGACGTGTTCATGACATTTGGGTGTAGAAATAGTTGAATAAGTGAAGCATGTCCCCATAGGTTTGATAAAAGCTTAGGTGATGTATAAGGACTAGCGTAGTATATTGAAGATGAAACCCCAAGTTGTGTGTTAGTCCATGCATGCCTAGTTTTTGATAAAATGCCTTAGTGAATGAGTTATTCCATGATGGTAGGAAATCCCCAAATAAGTGTGAACTCTAGTGTTTGTTGAAAGACTTTAGTGAACAAGTAGAGATGTGATAATAGTAAATTCACCAATTATATGCTTTTTGATATATGTTAAGCATTTAATACATGCCAACTAGTTAGCAAGTAAGTTGAGACATGATAGTATGAAGTTTTCCCCAAATCATGTGATATCCAAATACATGTCAAGACTGATTAAGGTGTGAAGTACTTGAGTTAAGACCTTGTTAAAGGAAGTATAATCTAGTAGCATGTTTCCCTACACTAGTATATGTTGATGATTCCTAAATGCTTGACGTGATGCCTTAATGATTGCAAAAGGTGAAGGTATGTTATATTTCCTAAATACTTGAAGAGATGCTTTAATGATAATGATGATAAATAAATGACTGTGATGATGAATGAATGATTGTGATGATGAATGAATGGTTGTGATTATAGAGGAATGATTATGCTTTATTTTATGTTATTGAGTTGTGGGGGTATTTATACCCAACAATTTAGCTATTTTCTAGAGCCCGTGTCCATTTCACGATAATTCCAATTAAGCCTTGATTCTCAGAACTCAGTGAACTATAGAACTCTGTATCCTCAGAAAATTACAGAACTTAAGAAAGCTCAGTAATCTCAATTATCTCTGTAATTTCTGTATCTCTAGTAATCTAGCCTCAACCCTGTACTCAGCTTAGATCTAACAATGCGCAAGTGTTTAATTCTAATCTCGGAAGTGACTGAATAATCTATTCAAGCTCTTTATCATCAGTCAAATACCGTGATTCAATACCATTTTCGTAAGATACAGAACTAAGTGATCTCAGCGTAGCTCAGTCAGATCTTTGATAAACATGATCAGTATCATATTTAGTTCAGTTATCTTCAGTTAAGAATTTAGTTCAGAGTCTTTCAGTTAGGAGTAGAAACTAGAATCGAGCGAGGGAAGGGATGGCAGCTCCTCCCGTCAGCGAGAGAGACCGGAGTTGTTAGTAGCAATCCCTGACCTCCAAATTTGCATATCCAGCGCAGGATACAGAAGTCACCATCAGGATAAAGGCTGTCACCTCCAGAGACAGTATTTGACTATTATATTCCTTAGGTCGACTTTCTAGTAAGGGTCATCCGCTAGAGAGGATTGACCAGAGAGAGGTCTTTAATCGTGGCACGGTATTGACACCCTTCCAGCTGGGGTTACAGGTTAGATCCCACCTGTGGTAGGTTGAGGCATGTCGGTTAAGTAACTACTTCTCATAGTTTCAGTTATAGTTTCAGTTTTAGTATCAATCTTAAGAAATTAGGATGGTGAGATACAATCATATATCTTTATGAGGAACTCAGATAGTTCCATTGATTCACAGACCATCCCATTAAATGGGCTTGGTCTCCTATACAGTTATTTGATATCATATTCAAAGATATACTACCATACAGGCTTGATTTACAGTCTTAGATTCTATTGAGTATCCTTGTTGTCAGATTCAGATTATTCATATTTCTTATCGTTGATAATAGTTTCTGAAATCATCCGTTAGAGATGTTGATATCTAATCCTATCATTCAAAAGCATGTAAAGCTCAGAATTCAGTCCTTGATGTAAGTGAATCCAGATCCTCAGTTATCAATATCAGATAAGTTAGTGTTAGTATCTCAGTGTCAGTAGTGAGTTCATTCTGCAGTAAAGTGGTATCCGAGTTTTAGTATTTAGAGTTGTGATGATTGTGATTATGGTCTCTGCATTCATGTATGTGTTCTCGTATGACATTTTCATGATCATTCGGTTTAGATATTGTGCATGCATGAGCCCTTGCATTTATCCTTACCCCATCTACATACTCAGTACATCCTTGTACTGACGCATTTGTGCTATGGTGTTTTATTTGGCACCATAGGTTCAGAGGCACAGGACCCAGAGTTTTATCAGCAGTTCAGTCCGAGTCACCTGCAGTAGTCGTAGTAGTGAGTCCTCTTATTTCGAGGAAGAATCTCAATTTACTATTATGGCAGCAGACTTCGTGTATATTTTTTGTAGACAAAGTTAGTTGAGAACATATCCCATCAACTCCACAGTTCAGATAGTTTGGAGCTTTTCAGATGGATGTATTAGTATTCAGTTTTCAATTTTGTGTATTCATAGATGTGTTAAAACTTTTGGTTAGTTTTTGCAGTTATTCCAGATATTATGTAGTGCATAGGTACAGATATCAGTAAAGGGTTAGCTTGTGGTCCTTCGGGGTCATAAGCACGGTGTGACATCCCGAGATAGGTTCTCGGGGGCGTTACATGTGGCTATTAGTGCATTTAAGTCATGATAATGTCTTATTTTTCTTATAAAAAGCAGTGTGCAAAAATGTTTGGTAGAAATAAGTGGTGAAATCATAATTCATCAAAACCCCAACTTAAAACTTTGCTTGTCCTCAAGCAATACTACCCCTTTTTATGAGACAATTGCGCATGTATACCCTCATTTTATCTCGCAATGATTATGATGACTTAAACTTGATTGCTACCACCAAAATTATTTCTCACATGGACATATAGGATTTTAACAACACCCGTTATCATAAAATAGAATAGTTAAGGATGCAATAGTCTTTGAGGAGAAACCATGTAACAACTACTAACACTTCAGAAATGACTCACATGCTGACTACAATCATGTCATACTTCCTTTTATCTCATTGTGAGGAAGATGAAAAAATCACCCACCTCAACTAATTCACATGCCTCCTCACCAGAAATGGAAAATTCAAACACCTAGTTGCCAATCATGCAACAAGGAATTTTAAGCAGATTTACTCACTCTCTAAAAAAATTCTCCATGTTAACAAGTACAATGTCACAGGCTTGCCCATATTTTCAATCACCACTAAAATGACTACATTTGGTTGGGAATCATAAAGGGCATTTTGAGCTTATAATGTAGGTTTATGGTAAGGTAGGATATCAACTTAGGAAAATGAGGCTAAACCCTTCTTGAATTTCTACATCATGCTTTTCTGCACAGTTTGCTATTGGGCCACTTCTTTTTTATTTACTATTTTGCCTATTCTTGCCTTTTCTTGATTTTCCCACCCTCCTCTTTTTCTTTTTTTCTCTCTTCTTTTTCATTGGGCATAGATAATGCCTTTCATTACTTTGTGGGAACTTTTGTTTCTTCAAATCAAAATGCTTTATTTGCTTAAGATCGTAGGCACTTTCTTACGACTTTGTGGCTTAACTACACTTCTTTCTCTTTCCACCACCTCTAATTTAGGCTTTTAGCCTCAATTTGTATTCTTAAGTTCAAAGAGGATAGGGTTCAATAGAGGATGAATAGAAGGGTAACGACTTGTAATGCATTTGTCAAAGAAAAGTCCAAAGGCTCAAAGAGGGTGACTAGGGGTAGCTCATATGTATTTGTAGGATTTTAAGGATAAAGTGGGCTTCCAAAATCACAAGATGTCCTATGATTATTCTACCAACCAAGCACAATTTAAATTTAGCTTTGAAAGACTAATGAAGCAAGTTCTAGATGGTATAAGTACACATGAGATGAAGACAATTAAGCTCATACACTTGGCATGCGAATGTTGTCAAGGGCGTTCAATTGTTCTACCCGCTTGAGACAAAGATTGAGTATTCACTATTTTTCCAAAGTCAACTTTTAGAGCTATTAGAAAGGGAACATTTCATCATAAAGTCGCTCACGTCCATGCCTTTGAGTTTTGTAAAATTTTGGATGGAGGGGGGTTGCTTGCTTATGTATCCACACCATGCATAATTTGCAAATCATGATCACAACCCAAGTTATAGTCTCACATTGTAAATTATGGTGCGGGCAAAGCACCCATATAGTTACTTAGGCTTCACCAATGGATACGAAAATGCCACAGGTACTCAAACTTTTCTTGCATTTTATGGCTTTGATGCCATGGGTATCAGACTTCCCCTGCACCTATGGTTAGAAACCCAATAACAATGGAAAAATCTGTCTACTAAAAATAAAACAAAGTAACAAACCTAGAACAAAATAACTAAGCCATGCAAATATGGACCATCAGAGTTCCCGAATATTATAACCCAAATAAAATTAAGAATTATACCAAAGATTAGAAAGGTATGCAGAAATATAAATAACAAAGGCCCAAGTCAAATGAATAAGAAGGAACCCCCAACTTGAAAAGGAAGCAGTGTCCCCATCTTATAAATAATCAATGATAAAAGTCCTATGGGTACTCCCAGTAAACACATTCAGGGGCTATCATCGCTTTTAAATTTTTCATCGCCATCAATCCCCTTAAGGTTGGTTCAATTCTGCAGTCGACAACTTGAAATGGTGTGTGCAGAAAAAACGAGGGAAAATCAATGGACAAGTGGGTGAATTAATCGTAATCGTAACTAAGTAACCACAATCGGGCACACAGACGACCGTGATCGCACTTGGGTACCACAATCATGGTAACTAAGAGTATTTATGATCCCTTGTTTTCCCTTATTCAACACTTTTTTATTTTATACTCATTTTATCCTTGTTCAGTTTTCCATAAACATTTCCGCATAGTTAACCCTTTTAAAGCTTACGTCGTGCAATCAATAGTGCCATATTTGCATCAGTTATTCATATGCAAAACCTAGAATTGATACTACAAAACATAACAACATGGATACAAGCCATTTTTTTGGAATTTGTGGGTTACCTCCCACATAGCGCCTTAGTTATCGTCGTGGCTCAATGCTATTTTTAATCAATTTTCAAGAGAGCTCGTCAATCCTACAACTATCAACTTCTCCATCATCCATTTGTTTTATAGATACTTTTGCCGTCTTTATCTTCCATTATTAATCTTGACCTTAGAGTAACTGTTCCTCTGTCTTTTTACTCCTTGGACAAATGCCAAGACTTGATCATCACTTTCTGTATTGGCAATTTTATCACTATAAGAACAGCTTCTAGGCTTATCATTTAGTCGTACAAGGATTTTTCCAATTTGGGTCTTGAATTTATTAATAGAGGTAGACTGACACACCATAGTTTTAGAGAGTTGAGATAAATCCTCCTTTATTTCACAAACCATTTTGTCCATACCTTCTACTCTATTTTAGATTTTTTCTAGCACACCATCTGTGTTTAATTTTTTTAGATCAATTGAGCTTGACTGTTTGTTATAAACTCAGTCATGGTGGGGCACAAAATGGCACTAAGCATGTTTATGATCTCTATAAAATTGACCATCATCCCGATCATCCTACCTTGATTTTCACCCTGTCATTGATTGGCTGAGTGAAAACCTATCGAATGGTTTGGAAGACATTTGGTCTCTTCATCCAAATTTTTAGCTTCCTCACCATTGGCTCTTGACACTGTGATATTTCCCATTTCCGCATGTGCACCCATAACATATTTGGTTAGGAGCTTAAGTTGGGTCAAAATCTTTATCATAGTCTCTTCTTGTTCCTTATCCCGAATTAGTTGTTCAATATTGACCATGTGTATAGAGGGAGATCTATTTAGGAAGTTGATGACCTGGGTATGCCATTCCCAATTGGGCTTAGTCACTACTTCAATAATTTTGTAGCCGCATGAAAGAACAAGTTTAAGAGAGAATATTTTGCTGCATTGTTCATGATAGTTTGGTTCAAAGGGTATAGCACCCGATAGAATATTTGGAGAAGTATCTTCCCTAGAATCTCATGGTTTGGGCATTTGACTAACTTTCTAGTAAATCTCTTCCATACTTTATGAAGCGGCTCCCCACTCCTTTGTTTAAAGTTGATGATCTCATCTCTTGTATGGAACACCTGAGAGAAAGGGAATATTGATCCAAAAACACCTTTGTAATCTCGTTCCACGAAGTCCTTGGACCCGTAGAGAGTGAGCGGTAACACAATAATGCTTCCTCCTTTAGTAAAAACTGGAAAAGATTGAGCCGAAAGGCTTTTCGAGTGGTGTGTGCAAGATTGAATGGTTCCCACACCTCTAAGAAATTATTTAAGTGCACATATGGGTCCTCATTTGCTTGGCCCCCAAACAATCCCTTAATTTGCAACAAATGAAGCATGATGCTGGTCATGTGGAGGGTATTGCTCCCATGAGAAGGGATATAGGCTGCTCTTGGTTGGCCCTCACCCTTTGGTTGGCTCTCTCCATCAAGGAGAACATCAAATGACTCCACATTATTAGTGCTCTTACTCATAATTCCGTTCACATTAGAGTTACCTACAAGAAATTTAAAAATAACAAATATAGTAAAAGACACCACCCTGGATATACTCATGTAAGAAGCATACCGCACAAGTGAAATCTATATTTCACTTCCCGGCAACAGCTATATTTTGATAATTCCTAAACTCACTCCCATGATTGACGGGTGAGGCGGTCATTGTAAAAAAACCAAACTAGAGTTGGGGTCAAATCAACAAATAGCGAATTATAGGCTTCAAATCTTTTGGGTTTTCGTATTACTACAAGTGTACCCGAAATGATAATAAATAAGACATGTAAACTTTAAGGGGGGGTTGGTATGTGACGATGTTTGATTACCAATAATCAAATATGACACTTTTGATTTAAAATCAAGATTTGAGAGGGTCTTGGGATTTTGTCTACCTAATAGTACAAACATGTGGGTTGATGATGGTTTAATCATGAAATTTAGTTGTTAATTAACAGATAGGCTACGTCTATAGTCATTATGGCCAATCTTTCTATAAAGCGACAACACTTTAACCTATTGGCTCTTTCGAGCACCTAAAAAGTGTACAAGTTATAATCACCCAAAGGCTCAATCAAGCATCCCTATTTCTAGGATGATGCTCTTGACATGATTTACACTCTAATTACAGTTATTTCTAAGATTGGAAAAGGTAGTAAACCATAGACTTTGTCTACCACTGCTTTGTTCCCCTATAACCCTCTTTCGAGGATGTTATGGGTTACCTTATATTCACCTTTATCCCTCTTTCAAGGATGATGAAGGGTTTATAGAGTTTGTGGTTTTCACCCATCAAACCCATTTTGAGATTTTCGGGTTTTCACCCACAAATTCCAACTAATAAGCTCAAGCAATAGTGGAATCCATAATAAACAACTAAAAATCATGAAAACATATCAACACCCACACACAAATACACTTTAGCTAAACATAATCCCAAGACTAAATTACATTGCTACTCATGAATAAAGTAGAGAGAAATATACTGTAAGGATTATCCAAAACATTCATTCTTAACAATATTACTAAGAAATTAAGCCTCTAAGAGTAGTTACACACTTTACTAATTAGGGTTTCTTCTTTTCAATTCAAAATTATCTTTGAGGTAAGCAATAACCAAAGAAGAAAGGGTTTTTGCTTATATATGGTTTAGGATTCGTTTATCTGCTTTTACAAATCTGCCCCTTGTCATATTCCCATGAAACCACGATCACACAGGTTTGACTGCGACCGCAGCTATGCGATCGCGGTTGTGCTCCACAACCGCATTATACTGACCGTCTTGAGTTACTGCGACCATGGACTGAAGACTGCGGTAGTGTTAACTGAGGCTGGTGTGTTCCAGGTTTTCAGCTGCACTCTTTTTTGCTCCCTTTTTATTCTTTTAAGCTCCATTTCACATCTTATGATCCTTTCAGCTATAAACCTGTAAAATGGGGCTATTAGTGCATTTAAGTCATGATAATGTCTCATTTTTCTTATACAAGGAATGGTAGTGTGCACAAATGTTTGGTAGAAATAAGTGGTAAAATTAGCACTCATCAGTAATCACTATAAAATAATCCTCACCATCACTAAACCCATTATCACTAACCACTATATTGAAATAATCATCACTATTAAAAGCCATCATTGCCACTAGTCCTGTTTATCACTAAGGTTCACGAATTTACAAGTCACTATTAGACACTTTAGTAATATCCACCACTAAGCGTCTTTCATCATTAAATCAACAACTATACCTCTTTATACCTTAACTCACTAGAAGACTATAACTGACACCTCTAAAGTCAATATTATAGCACACTACACAAGAACATAAATAAACATACAATTACAAAAGATAGGGCTAGCCGAAATTGAACCGAGTATCATCATAAAATAAACATATCCAACAATCAAATTGGGTATGATAATATCATCAACATATCATCTGGACGCACTGGGTATTATCACATCATCATCATATCCTTCTTCCTTGTTGGGTATCATAATATTATCAATATATTCTTCGACCTTGTCATGTATCATCATATCATCATAATATTTTACGGCCTTGTCGGGTATCATAATAGTATAAACATATCTCCTGGACTTGGCAGGCATCTTCATCTTATATATACATTATCCATCCTTGCTGAGCATTATCATCACATTAATATATCCTCTGGCCTTTTCGGGCATCATGGTCACATAAGCATATCCTCCGGCCTTGCTAGGAATCATCATCACATAAATATAGATAAGAAAAAGCAACACAAGTTCTAAAATAAATGACAAGCCTCACAGGATCTAAAGTAAAGTGCAAGCCCCAAGAGGGCTACAGTAAATGGCATGCCCCATGAGGGCTAAAGTAAAAGAGAAGTAAGAAGAATTATACCTTTATATTTCATCATTAGTCGACAAGGATAATTTATCCATTAATATATGAATATATATATAGCATGAATATTGCAAAGCATGGATGGTTTCTACATGGTTAGAAGCATAGCTATTAATACAATCAGTAAATATACCTTTTATAACCCTTAGCATCATGACTCATAATGTTAGCAACAAGAAGGCTTTCTAGAATAATCATTAGTTTGGGTACTAGACAAAAACATAACATTAGGTCAAACATAATCTATATAGCATTCATGTATATATTTAATAAGCATGCCTTCTAGCACCATTTATATCATTATTTCTAATTATCAACAATAACAAAGGTTCTCCATATGATTTATTAGCATAATTACTACGCATTATCATAACTTGGGCAATAGTATAGGTAACAACCCGAATACTAGCCTAAAAAATGGCTTAATAAAATGTATCATCAATGACTCATCTTTACATAATCTATAATCTAGTCATTTAGACCTTGGGCATATCCATAAGAGATATCATAAACAATGGCCCATTAGTAGAATATTCATTGGTGTATGATTGGCCTATAGATAATAATTCATCATTTGCATGAACAATGGCTAAAGCACAACATGATCTATAGCTTATTCATATCATGGTCAATAACATCATTGGTTGCTTAGTCCATATTATGGTAAAGTGCTCATTTAATTGCATGTTCATTAACCCAAACAAATGATAATGGCAAATAAATGATAATTACAATAAGATAATTAATAGTTTGAAAGAAGTTTTAGCCAACAAGGCATATAACGGGCAAAATCACTTGGCCATCATTATCAATTTTGCTCAACATAACCAACAAGGACTAAGAATCATCAATATTTCCTCAAAAGGACACTCCATAGACAAGTACTACGTGTAAGGGTTCAAGGGAACTAATCCTCAATCTTGCCTAAAGGTAGGTCAACAAGCCTACATCTAAATCACTGAATTACATTCTAAGTCAATTTCTACCCATACTAGGATATGGTATCTAAATCAACTCTTAGATGTATAGCAAGCCACCATAAACCCTGAGGTAGATATTCTACCCAAGAACCAATACTAAGTCCAATAGAACTAAAGAAACCTTTACGAGTATTATTAACTAAGGCCAACTTACTCTAAGTATGAGCAACTAGAACAGTTTACTTATATTGAGTATCTAAGGCATTCTCATGCTAAGCATGAGTAATGAAGTCTATTTCACCTAAGTCAAACAAGTAAAGTTTTTCAACCTCTATGATTTATTTAGTTTAATTGGTCCAACTAAATTAACTATTGTATTTCATCAATCCAATACTTAAAACCAATCCATCCTAACAAGATATCACAATTACATCAAAACATAACTCAATATAACAAGGATTAAGCATAGCCTACCTCCAATTCGAAGAATGCTCAACAATCTACTAAATCTTTACTTTTCCCTTCCGATAAGCTTCCTCAAGGTGACAAGCTATAAAAAAACACAATCACCACATCACAACGAGAAAATCAATACCCATATTACCCCATTATGCTTCGAGTCCAAAAATGAAATTAAAAACTCCAAGTGGGTCCCACATATGAAAACATATTTTTTAGATAAATTCAATGTTCATAAACCATTAGGGAATCATAACCCACATGAATCAAGTAAAACCAATCTTATTAGGGCTATAATCAATCCCTCAATCAATTTGGGGGTTTGGCAAAAATTCCAAGAAATTAAAGCATGAAAATAAATGATTCATACCTTAAATCTGTTTTTAATCACAAACATATATGTTAATCAAGCTTCTAAATGACCCCCAAGAATCAATTTGAGGTTATCATGCCATTCTAGTGTTTCTAGAGCTCAAAGGGGAATGACAATGGCAAAATCTCAACCAATGGGGCCATTAATAACCCCTCCAAGTACAGAGGTACCCTGTATGTGATACATAGTTACATGATCGTGCTCAAGCATTTTCCATAACACTGGAAACTTTTTCCATGGTCCCTATTTAGCAAGGTAAAAATTTGTTTTTGACCTCCGTAACTCATTCAGACTTCTATTTTTCCAAATGAACTATGTAAACCCCTATTAAATTTGATATTTTGGGTGCATTAGTAAAGCCAAATTTTCTATCCATGGTGTTTTATACAAATTATGGGCCCCACACCCATATATTTTGATCTTTTGACTATTCAACAATGGGTCAAAATGGGCTTAGGTACAATAGGACCCGAACTAAAGGTCTACCAAGCCTAAAATCGATATTTAGGAGCTGCCGGAGCCATCCAAATTTGCATCTGATATTGTTTTACTGAGTCTTTTGCTCAGTGACCATTTAGAACCGATAAAGACTTCTAAATAGGGAATTAATTTAAAAAACCAAATGAACTTCCCGATAACAAGACTATAAGTTCCCGCAAGTCATGATTGATTTGTGACAGTTATAGAAAAGATCTAACAACAAAAGTAAGTGTGATTATGGAAAATAATCAAAAGGGTAATGATACGCCAAGACCAATAATATTTTACAAATGTTAACAAAATGAATGGGGAACCATGAAAATTAACCTCCACGCCACAAATATAACACAATGCAGTATGGGGAAAGGTAAAGCAGTCAAATCACATAGAAGCACGATTTCACATATTTTTATAAGAAACTACAATCAACCATTTTCCAAACACAAGTTCACGTTTTCAAGTTACTACACTTAACCATATTAAAAGCACAAGTTCACCTTTTCAACTCACTAATCAATATTTTAAGCAACTAAATAGGAAAGTGTGGAGGACGCAAATTAGGGAAGAGTGTTAAGGGGTGGGATTGGATCGGTAATAGTTTGGGAGCTTTCTTTATTTATATCTGGAGTTTTTTGTTCATAGTGTTGAGTGATGTCTATGATTTTGGATAGATAGTTTTAGTATTATCTTATGGCTAGAAGTTATAGTTTATTTTTGCATATTGTACTAGTTTATATGAATTTATGTTTTGTGTTTGTTATACTGTTATCGGTCTTGCCTGGGGTCTATTGGAAATAGCCTCTCTACTTCACTTGAGGTAGTGGTATGTTCTATGTATACTCTACTCTCCCTAGAGCCCACTATGGGGGAATACATGGGGTATGTTGTTGTTGTTGTAGACTTAATCATTTTAACGACAATAATTAACATTTAAAGTAACTACCCATATCCATTCTTAAGTAACTATTTAACATTTCAAGTAACTACCCTTAACAATCTTTAATACAAAAGTTTTAATTTCTACATAATTAAATTTAACCATTTTCAAAACACAAGTTCACATTTTTAAGTAATTAATCAACAGATCAAGGCGCTAGATCTAATCATTTTGTAAACACAAGTTAATATTCTCAAGATACTACACAATCATTTTCGAATCAAAACTTTACATTTTCAAGTGATTGATCAACATTTAAAATAAATAGAATTAATTATTTTCATATCACTAATTACAAGTAGCTACCCTTATCCATTCTAAAGTAAATAATTCACATTTGAAGAAACTACCCTCTACCATTGTCAAGTCACTAGTTCACATTTCAAGTCACTATCCTTATCCACTTCCAAGTCACTAATTCAAATATCAAGTGACTCCACTTAATAATTTTCTAAACATAAGTACACATTCTCGAGTAACTGAACTTAACCATTTCAAAAAAACAAGTTCACATTTTCAAGTTACTACACTTAACCATTTCCAAAGCACAAGTTCACGTTCTCAAGTTACTACACTTTTATCATTTTTAAAACAGATGTTCACATTCTAAAGTTACTAAACTTAAACATTTTAAGAACATAAGTTCACATTTTCATGTCGCTAATAAACATTTCAAATAATTAGCCATAATCACTTCAAGTCACTAAGTCACATTTCTAGGAGCTACACTAACTATTTTCAAGTCACTATTCATATTTTAGGTCACGATCCTTAGTCATTTGCAAGTCACTAATTCACATTTCATGTGACTACACAACCATTTTGGAAAAACAAGTTCACATTCTCAAGTTACTACATGTAACCATTTTCAAAACACAAGTTCATATTTTCAAGTAACTACACTTACCAATTTTCAAAACACAAGTTCACATTTTCAAGTTACTACAGTTGACCATTTTCAAGATACAACTTCATATTTTGAAGTTACAAAATATAACCATTTTCAAAACAAAAGTTCAAATTTTCAAGTAACTACACTTACCCATATTCAAAACACATGTTCACGTTCTGAAGTTACTACACTTAACCATTTCAAAACACAAGTTCACATTCTCAAGTTACTAAACTTAACCAATCTCAAAACACAATTCACACTTTCAAGTAACTACCCTAAAACTTTTTTAAACCACAAGTTCACATTGTCAGGTAACTAGTAAACATTTTAACTCACTAAAGTTAACCATTTTCTAAACACTAGTTCTAATTCTCAATTTACTACACTTAACCATTTTAAAATCAAAAGTTCACATTTTCAAGTAACTAATCAACATTTTAAATAACCAAGCCTAATCATTTTCACATCACTAATTCACATTTCAAGTAACTACTTTTAAATATTCTCATGTAACTAACTCACATTTCAGGTAACTCACTTTAATCTTTTTTTAAGTCACTAATTGACATTTCAAGTCACTATCCATAGCCACTTTCAAGTCACTAATTCAAATTTCATGTGACTATAATTAACAATTTTTAAAATAGAAGTTCACATTATCAAGTTACTAAACATAACCAACAATAACAACAACAATAACATAGTATATTCCCACATAGTGGGGTCTGGGGAGGGTAAAATTTACGCAGTCCAACTACTATCCACGAGGAAGTAGAGAGGTTGTTTCTGATAGACCCCCGGCTAAGTTGCTAAACTTAACCATTTTCAAATATTAATTCACATTTCAAATAACTACCCAGAACTATTTTAGAAACACCATTGCATTTTCAAGTTACTAAACTAAACCTATTTCAAAAGGTACCCACAGACTATATGGGTTCAGCTCCCCCTGCTAAAAGGGCCCAGTGCGTGTTAGCCGCACATACTAGAGAAAACTCGAGATGGATAATTCCATCCAAAAATATCAAGAGTGTCTCATGCACATGTTAACCATGACAAAAGCTCTCGTCAGCAAACATTAGTTTCCAGTATCGGTCCCCCCAGGACCTCCACCTTCTATAACTGTTCTACACGATCCCCGTTAAGCCCATATTATAACCATTTACACATTCGCAACCATTTATAAAGGAGTCTTTTAATTAGGCATTTCTCATTGCTATTTTCTTACCAAAATTAGAGCTTGAAAGTTTATCCCTTTATACCATATGTAAACCATTAAACCAAATTTTACTTCAAAGATTCCAATTGAACCAAAACTATCATTTTAAAACAAAAAGAAACTATTTCATGTTCTTTTTACCATTTATGAAATGCAAGGATTCAAATATAGTCAAACTAAGTGAAAAAATAATATTCATTGTCTATGTCATAAACAAGTTGAGGGCACATGATTTCCAACACCATATGTCAAGAAAAATCAGCAAATTGGGGATTAACTATAACCCCTTAGTATAATTACCATTCCCATGCATCCCCAAATGTTCAAAATCATAAATATAGTGTAATTATTGCATAATAAACAATAGAAAAACATTTGACCTAATCACATTCAAAACCATCAACCCATAGTTCAAAACCCGTTATCAAAATAATAAATAATAACCAATTTAAGGCCATTAATAAAATACAAGTATAGGGAAAGACATCCATGCCTTAATTGCTAAAATTTTTGAAGTAAACCACACTCTTAGGACCCTACATAATCACCTTCTTGAACTCTTGCCTTGAGTTGAAAATAGGATTTTTTAGAATGGATGTTTAAGAATGAATAATGGCCTTCGTATATTGAAAGCCTAATGAGAATTAGTCCTTTTATGCTTTAAAAGTTGTGTATGAGTGAAAGGACCTTACTACCACTCATCAAATTTAAAAATAACATGACAACCCAAAAATAACACTGGTCTATGTCGTGGACCTCATTGCGGAGGCTAGTCTCCATATCATGGACCCTATTATGAGTACTCTCTGTCGCAGGGATATCGTGGAAGCTTACTGCCTTTGATGACAAAAAACTACCCCAAATTCGGTCTTAAAATTCTAAAACTCTTCCCAGTTACCCTTTTAACATCCCCAAACATAATTTGAGTCAAGAATCATAATTTCAAGCATGGGAAGACAAAAATTAAATGCCTAAAATTTTATGGTTGTTACATTATCATGCCTTATGATCATTCATCCCCTAATGATATGCGAAGGTACATTTTGCACAATAATAATAACAATGCAGCAGAATCAAATGATAAACCTGGATAAAAATAAAGAAGAATGAAGTTCATATCTCAAGCTTCTTCATGTGTAACAAGAAATAGAAATGAATACTTAGTCTTCATATCCTATTTCGCCTCCGAAGTGGCTTCTTACACTTTATGGTCCTCCAAAGGACCTTTACCAATGGTACATCTTTAGTGTGTAACCTACGAACTTGTCTATCAAAGTTCTCTACCGAGACATCTTTGTAATAAAGGAAATATAAGATACCAACATTCTCAAGATGCACCACTAATGAAGGATAACCCATACATTTCCCTAACATGGACACATGAAACATAAGGTGAATAGAACCCAAACTAACAGGCAATTCAAACTCATAAGCAATACTTCCCACTCTTCTCAAAATCAGGTATGGAAAAATGTAATGGGGACTGAGCCTCTCTTTCTTCCCGAAATGCATCACTGCCTTCATGGGAGACACATTAAGGAACACCCAATCACCCATATCAAATTCTAAATATCTTTGCCTTATGTTTGGATATGAATTTTAGAGACGTTAGGTGGTCATAAGTCTATCCCGAATCACGTTCACCTTCTCCATAGATTGATCAAATAAATTAGGATCGAACAACCTCATGTAACCAGCTTTTAACCACCCAATAAGAGATCTACACCTCCTACCATGCAATTTCTCAAACAATGTCATACCAATGGTAGAATGATAGCTATTATGGTATGGAAACTCTACAAGAGGTAAGTGGTCAATCCAACTACCACCGAAGTCAATTACACAAGTTTGAAGCATATTCTCTACCGTTTGAATTGTCCTTGAATGTCCATCTATCTTTCGGTGGAAATTATTACTAAGGATCACTATAGTCCCTAAACCTCGGTGAAATGAGCACCAAAAATGATATTAGAATTGTGTTTCCCAATTAGAAATAATAGAGATTATAGTTCCACACAACTTTACAATATCCTGAATAAACAACATTGCCTAGTCCTTTGAAGAATATTAGTCTTCACTGGAAAGAAGTGAGCAGACTTAGTCATCCTATCCATGATGACCCAAATAGAATCAAACTGGTTTTGAGATCACGAATGACCAATAAAAAATCCATATTAATAAATTCCTATTTCCATAGAGGCAACTCTATTTATTGAGACAACCCACTGGGCCTCCGGTGTTCCATATTAACTTGTTGACACACGATGCACTTAGCCACAAAATTATCCATATTAATCTTCATATATTTCAACCAATAGGTTTCCTTAATATCATTATACATTTTCATCGAAGTATGATAAACTGAATAATGCAAACCATAAGCTTCAACCAAATTTCAACCTTGTAGCCCATCCACATCGAGAACACATAACCACCATTAGTACCTCAAGATACCATCACCACCAATCCCAAAATCCATCGCCTTCTACCCAAAAATAAATTCTTAATTTCCATCAAGATAGAATCTAACACCTACTTCTCCTTCACATTAATACCAAAAAATGATTTCGCCACCTCTTTCACAAACGCAACACTATTTTAAAATCTAAGAGACAAACTCAAAGATTAGCTAAATAGTGAATATCCTTCAGAAAATCCTATTTATCTTCTTCCATATGAGCTAAGATCCCCATAGATAACCTACGAAGAGCATCAATAACAATGTTAGCTTTACCTGGGTGATAATGGAGGCTTATGTCGTAGTCCTTGAGCAATTCAAGCTATCTCCTCTTCCTAAGACTCAACTCTTTTTTGGTGAGAACATACTGCAACTCTTATGATTTGAAAAGATGAAAATATAAAGCCCATATAGATAATGACACCAAATTTCCTAAGCATACACCATAGCTAACAACTCTAAATTATGAGTTGGATAATTCCTCTCTTGAACTTTCAACTTCTTAGAAGCATACATTACAACCTTGCCATGATGCATCAATACATAACCAAGACCCATACGGGGTGCTCACAATAAACCACAAGGCCATCACTACCCTCGTCAAAGTCAAAACCAGAGCAGAAGTTGAATTATCTTTCAGCTTCTAAAATCTCCCTTTACAAACATCGAACCATAGAAACGTCACCTTCTTCTGAGTCAACCTAGTAAAACTTGTAGGAATTGATGAAATTCTCTCCACAAACCTCCTATAATAACTCACTAAACCCATGAAGCTCCAAATGTCAATTAGAGTCGTGGGTTTAGGGCATTTCTTAACCACCACAACCGTATATGGATCCACCATGATGCCTTCACTAGAAATAACATGACATAGAAAAGTAACAACATTCAACTAGAACTCACACTTCAAAAACATAGCATTCAATTACTTATCTTTTAGGGTCTATAGTATGGCACAGAGGTGATTGGCATAATTTACATCACTTTTCAAATATATCAGAATATCATCTACAAACACAATCATGAAAAATTCAAAAATAGCTGAAATACCTTGTTCATCAGATCCATAATTGTCGTTGGGGCATTGGTCAACCCAAAATACCTGACCAAGAACTCAAAATGTCCAAATTGGGTATGAAAAGTTGTCTTAGGGATATCCTTCTCCCTAATCGTTAACTAATGATAACCCAAATAAAGGTAAATATTGAAGAAATACTTAGCACCCTTAAGTTGGTCAAATAGATCATTAATCCTAGGAATAGGGTACTTATTCTATACAGTTACCTTATTCAATAAACGATAATCAATAAACATTCAAAGAGAACCATCCTTCTTACGCATAAAAAGAATAGGAGCAACCCATGATGACATACTACGTTGGATAAAACCCTTGTCAAAAAGATCTTTCAATTGCTCCTTAAGCTTCTTCAATTTTGCCATAGCCATTTTATAACGAGGGATAGAGATATGTCGAGTGTAAGGAATAAGATCAATATCAAAATAAATTTCCCTATCGAGGGGAATTCTAGGAAGATCATTAGGGAAAAATTTAGGATATTCACTATCCATGGGAACAAATTGTAAAGAAGGATCCTCCGAGTTAGAATATTTAAAACTCAGACCAAATGATAAATACATCCCTTAGAAATTAAATTTTGGGCTGTATAATATGATATAAACCTTCCCTGAAGCACTAGGAAACTCTCTTCCCACTCAATGACCAACTTATTAGGGTATTTAATGGTTTACCTTAAGGGTCTGATAGTCTAAAGAGGCATAACACAAGTGTAATGAGTCCATCCCCATGATAATATAAAAATCTAACATGTCTAATTAAAATAGATCCACTAAGGTTTTCCTACAAGCAATAGATACCGCACAACCCCTATAGAACCACAGAAAAACCTTGGAGTCACCTACTATTGTAGAAAGAGAAAAGGCGTTTGAAATATACTTAGGACCAAAACCAAAATACACAGCCTTAATAGGGTCACATTATTAAAAGTGGACCTCGAATCTAGTAAATAGTAAACATTATGAGAGAAGAGTTTTAATATAGCAGTGATAATATTAAGTGATGCCTCAAACTCATGACAGGTAGTAAGAGCATATTAGCAATTCTGACTTGGGCTGGTACTAGATTGGCACCCTTTTCCATAGGTGTGGATAATGTGGAAATCAAAATCTTGTTATCCCCCAAATCAACCATGCCACAGAGAAATCTCTCAGAATATATCCTAGCCAAAAATAATTGAAACAATGATTCTTCCTCTGATCATAGAACCCATGATGAAACCAACCATACAGTCTACAAAGAGGATATAACAGAGCTGACTATGCCCCACTGGCATGAGATTGGTCACCCTATGCCCTAAAACCATAACTAGTCTAGAAATAATGCTATTTGGACAACTTTAGATAAGGAACACTAGTTGTAGAATATGAACTTGAGTTGCCCCACCTCTTTTTAGACCAATTCCCATAATCCCTACTACTTTGTTGCTGATATCTACCCTTATCTAAATATCAATACTTCTTACTCTTCCTCTCATCTATCTCCTCTTGTTTCTTCTTTTCCTTCTTAAACCCTGGTATATACACCAAAAGTTTACAGTTGTCCATGTCCTTGATCAACAAGGAATCTTTACACTCCAAAATCAATTTACAGGATAAACTCAAAGCAAATTGCCTTATATTAGCCTTCATTCTAGACATTATCTTAGGAGCATATCACAAAAACTGATGAAACTTTAAAGCATAGTCTGTTACCATCTCCTACCTTGCTTTAAATTCAAAAATTCATCAACTTTTACCTTTCTCAACTCCCAAGGAAAGAAGATATCAATAAAGGCACTAGAGAAGTCATACTATAGAGTAGACTTAGCATTATCACCTCTAAGTCGGTCCCACTCCTTATACTATTGGTACACTATATCCTTTAATTGATAAGCAGCAAACTACACACTATCTACCTAAGTATCATGCATAACCCAAAATATCTTCTCCATCCTATCTATAAAACTTTAAAGATTATCCTCAACCTTAGTACCTATGATATTTGAAGGGCTCAGTCTAATAAAATGGCCAATTATAGTTGCCTTATATGAACCCCCAAAAAACCAGCAGAACTTGTGTTATATGACTGGGATGTCACTAAGTCAAAAGATGATTGATTGGCTATACTCAGCATTAGTAATATCTCTTTGAGGTGGCTGAGTATGAGTGCCACCAGCTAGAATGATTAGTGGTGAGAGGTAGAAATCTATTGAAACAAATCGTGTCCTTACCCAGGTGTAGGAAAAACTTCATCCACATTGTCCTAAGGCAGGACAAAGAAGTTTCCAAAAGCTTCAAATTGTCTGGGAGGAATTATTTAAAAGGCGAATAAATATAAGTTAGAAGAATCAAAGACCTTAGACTCTAGAGATTAAAAATAAGATAATAAGAAAGGAAACAATTCCTAAATGCCTCGTAGCCTCTCTCTTGTAAGTGTGGCATACTAAACACCTCCAAAATATACTTTACTTATCATGGCATTGTGGGAACCCCATGACAAAAAAGCCTAGGCTCAGATACCAACTTGTTCACGGCTCAAATAAGGGCCTAGATATGACGGTCATCTCAAGTCTATCAAGGACCAGAGACTGCCCCTAAGCCTAAACCAATATAATCAAGAACACCTAAAAGAGGATAAATACCAATATAAAGCAAGATGTGATAGATTAAATCTAGAGTATACATAAAAATCAATATTAAGGAATATCCATAATACCAAAACCAATACTAAATGAAAACCATATTACCTAAATATACAAATAGTCCAACAAAGCCTCTAAAAAAACTAAATACCGTTGAATTGTCAAGACATGTCCCTGACCATAGCCAAAATAAATCTAAAATAAGCCTAAGACAAGGGAAAACCAAAATACAAAATGAAGTCTACCAAAGAATTGAAGCATACCACTTTAAGTCAACTATCGATCTAACTGCAAACACTTCATCACCATGGAGGAAAGGTAGAAGTATTACCGGTTCCTACATCACGTGGGGATATAGTGTCTAGAGATGGTTTGCGGTTGGAGTAATAGCACGTAACTAATGGATAAAGGAATAAAGTAATTCCATAATCCATAATATTAAAACAAGTAAAACCCAATGCATAACATCATATGCAAAAATTAAACACACACATATAGATATGATATGCTGGAAAAAAGGGCATACGACATTGCATAAAAGTTAAAACCTTAACTTGGAATGTGTAGCTCCACCATCCTAAAGGTACCCATGGGCTATATGGGTTTAGTTATCCTACTTAAAGGGATACAGTTCATGGTAGTTGCATATAATACCCTGTACTTCAACTTAACTTAAAATCATCCTAAGAATGTTAGAAGATTTCTTTGAAAGATGAATCCACTTTGTATATGTTGAATTATTAATATTTACACTTTTTATCGTGTAGAAAATTGAATTAGCTTTGCAACAATACCAATTTCATCTAAATCTGATATCGGAGTAAAAAGTTATGGACGTTTTCCAAGAGCTATCAGAATCGCCTAGGTATGACGGCCAGGTTGATAAACCATCGATCTAGTGATGGACCATCGCCTTGACCATCACAGCCAAGGCAGTGGGGCAAACTTATGGATAAGGTACAATGGAAAGGTTGAAAGACCGTCAAACTTGCGACGGATAAGGCAATGAGTTTTTTTTGGTCCACGTATGACGATTGAAATGACAGACCACCACACGAGCTGTCGCAGGTCCTGTTCAGCAAATTTTAAGTCATTTTAAAGGGTATTTAGGTCTTTTTCCACCCGTTTTAACTCCTAATTATATCACAACAAGGCTCATAAGTTCATTATTCATTCACAACATAAAATTAGAGTTTCCTCTCAAAGATAATTCCTAAGAACAAGATCCAAACCCTTCTTCAAGAAACCAAGAAATTCAAGTTCTTCAAGTCTAAGAACTTTAAGATACTCACAATAAAGGTATGCATAGTGTTCATTCATGGACTCCTTTCATCCATGAAGCCCAAGAATCTCTTTTCAAAGATCAAGTATTTGGATTTTTATGAATTTCATGTTGCGTTTTCTTTTGTTCTTCTTGATAATGACTAATTAAATTCTAATCCATGTTCGGTGATAAATTTAATGTGGAATTTATTAGTGTAAGTTTAAATTCATGTGAATCCATGATTAAACTATTGAATGGTGAGGTTAGAGTTGAATCATGATGTTTATTTGTTGTGTGATGTTTTCTACATATACTATGCTCGCCATGTGTTTGATTAAATGCCTTTGCGAAGGAAACATACCCTAATAGTATAATAATATGAAATCCGTATTCATGTACAAGTTTATGCATGTCAAGTGTTTGGTGGAATGCCTTAGTCAATGAATTATGAATGTGTGTGTGGCCATTGTGGTCCTTTAGAACTTTTACTTTATGAATTCCCCAACTTATTATATTATGGCTTGTTGATGTGATCACATATTCAAGAAAGTCATACTTTGTCAGTTTTATGCTATCGAGTCCTGGGGGTACTTGTACCCGACAATTTAGATGTGTGCCTAGAGCCTCTGTTATGTTTGCATGATACTCTCAGTTAAAGCATGATCTATAGAACTTAGTCAGTTATATGACTCAGGAAAACATAGAAATCTCAGTAATCTCAGTGATCTCAGTCCTCAGTAATTTCAGTAACCTTAGTATTCCTAGTAAATATCAGTAACTTCAGTACCCTCAGTCAGTCCTCAGATCTCAGTATTATTCCATCAGTCAACGAAACTTAGTGAAATCAATTTAGTCTGCTAAATAATACCATTAGTATCAGTTTAGTTTAGTTAATCAGTTTAGTTCAGTTAATCCTGTTCAATGTCCATTCAGTTGGGAGTAGGATTCTGCATCGAGTAAACCTAAGAATGGGGACTTACCTATTATTGTGTGGAGGGTGTAATCCTCAAAAGCAATTCTTATGATCCTGAATTACGTAGCCAGCGTAGTTTGAGATGTATTCCTATGCATAGGGATACTAATACATCTTATATGGGGTTATTCCTATGAGAGGGTTGACGAAAGAGCTTCCTATCAGAGAGGGTTACCTCACAGCTTGTCTTTACCCGTGGCATGGTATTGATACCTTTTCAGCTAGGGTTACAGCTGGACCCCACCAGTTTAATTTTAGGGTATGTTGGTTAGATATTACCTCCCACAATTTCAGTTACAAAATAAAGACTATTAGATACAGTCATTCAGTTCAGTAATAGAACTTAGATAGTTCTATAGAATCCAGGGCTGTCAGATACAGTCAACTCAGAGTATTGCAGAACTCAACTAGTTCTATCAAAAACTAGACTATCAGGTATAGTCACTCAATATCAGTTCTTTCAATTATACAGTTATCATTACCTTATGTTATCAGTACTCAAACTCAGTAATCCTATTATCACGACCCTAGTTACAGTTATTATGTATTCATGCATGTATTCTCACGTTTATATTATTTAGTCAGTTAGTATAGATCATGCATATAAACCTTTTGCATTCGGACTACCTCATATGCATACCAGTATATTCAAAGTACTAACGTATTTGCGCTATGGTGTCTTATACCATATGTTTAGAAGAATGAGCTCCTGATCATCAGTGGCATTCCAGTCTCCACAGTCAGAGTTAGCAGTGAGTCCTCATGTTTCTAGGACATGATTATTTCTTTATTATCTTATTAATTAGTTTATTAGTTAGAGTTAGTTGGGGATATGTTCTATCATCTCCTTATGCAGAGAGTTATATTTTTGAGCCTTTTCAGACTACAATATGTTTAGACAGTTTTGGTTTAGTTATTTCTACCCCATCCAAGATGTTATATTTTATTGGATATTATGTTACATTTTGAACCTTATGGCCTTTCAGTTTATGTTTTCGCATTATGCAGTATATCATGCAGTATATAGGCCCAAATATTAGTCATGGGTTAGCTTATGGTCCTTCAGGCTTATGAGCACCATGTAGCATTCCGGGTACCAGATTTTGGAGAGTTTCAAACTTAGCGTCAGAGCTAGGTTCAACAGTATCCTAGGAAGTATGAAAAGCCACGTCTAGTAGAGTCTTATTCATGGGTGTGTTGTGTACCATAGTAGAGTATTATTCATGGGTGTGTTGTGTACCACACTTACGTGCAGAAGGCTATGAGATGTTTTAGGAAATAGTTTGCCTTCTTTTAGTATTCATGTCATGCCAGTGAGCATAAGCTCCAGTTAAACTCTCAGTCTAATCTACTTCTTCCCTTCATTTACATATCATGCCTACTTAAAGGGCTAGTGAAAGAGGAAATGGGAATCACTCAGCACCTTATCACATCCAGCCAGGTCCTCGGGATGAGCACATCTCTCATGCAGAATTCAGGACTGTATTCATGACTCTAGCTCATTCAGCCATAACTCAAAATGAACAGCCAGCCATCATTCTTCTAACCCAGGGGCCAATACTACTTCAGCCCGAATTGGGACTTTTCCTGAATGAATCCTCCCCTATTCACCAGTTTTAAGTCTGAAGCGGATCCATAGGAGTTCCTAGACTTGGTTCAAAAAGTTACAAATATAATGGGAGTGACTTCCAGTGAGAGTATAGAGTTAGCCACCTATCAGCTACACGACGTAGCCCATACATGGTATAAATAGTAGAAGGTAGATAAGGGTACAGATATAGACCCCATAGAGTGGGAAGATTTTTCTACGACCTTCTTAGATATATTCTTTCCCCTTGAGCAAAAAGAAGCCAAAGCGTTAGAGTTCATAAATCTCAGACAAGGCACCATGAGTGTGAAAGAATACTCCCTTCAGTTCACTCAATTAGCTAGGTACGCTCCCCATGTAGTAGCAAATAGAAGATCTAGGTAGTTAAGGAGTATAGAACTACAATATTGATTGAGAATATAGACATATATAGGCTTATGGTCCATGCTCAATATATAGAGAAGTGGATACTTAAGAAGAAGAAGAAGAGAGAGAGAAAATAAGAGGGCCAGAACAGGTAGTTATAGTTTTGCTCAGTCAGGGTGGCAGGGCGGCAATTATTTTCAGTTGTGTCAGAAATGTTCAGCCCCAGTTCACCCTCAACTAGTGTACTAGTACCAAAGTTCAGAAATGATCATATGGATAGGGCACCAGGCACCAGGTTCCAAGGCATATGATAGTTAGAGAAAGATTTTTACTCATCCATTTTACAAAGAGTGTGGTATGTATCATAAGAGGGTGTGTAGAGCCGACAATAATATATGTTTTGGATGTGGCAATGTAGGTCCAAAAGTTTAATATTTTCCTAAACTCGGTCCTCAAAGTCAACATGGTCGTTCTTCAACTCAGTCTGGTCGCCCGAGATGGTAGGAAGCCAATTCCAATGCTATCAGTGGGCAATGCCCCAAAATACTCTATGCACTTCGGTCTTGGTAGAATCAGGAAAGTCCTTCTGATGCAGTTATTAGTATGTTACAGATCTCTCATTTACATATTCACTCTTCTTTAGATTCATGAGTTTCTTTTCTTTTAAAAACTTACTTAGCAGTTAAAATTTGGGGTAACAAAGTCAAGCCTTCAAATTCTAGTTATAGTTCTAGTATGTGCAGATAATCAGTAAGGGAAGATGATTCCCGACCTATTCCTACCTTAGTGAAAACTTTTGTACTATAGTCATCATGATATTTACGCATGCTACCCATTTTAGTTCCATGAATACAACTTGTATCCACACACTTCTCATTGAATAATGTGTATTTCGAGTTCCTAGTATAAGGAATTCCATTTCACTTAGTGTTACAAATCATTTCCCTTGAACACAAAAATTTCAGACTCAGGTCATGCAACTCAAGACTCATGTTCCACCACTAGTGCTTAGCCAAACTCAGCTTATGTTAGGTATACTCCCAGTTTAGATTCCTTGAAAAATCTGTGACATTGATGTTTGTTATCCAGTCCTCAGTTACAATGTCAGTTTAGTAATTGATATTCTATTAAGGACTCAGATAGTCCTATGGGACCATGGCTATCTGTTATCAGTTACTTGGCCATTTGGATTCAGTATGTTAGTATTAGTATCATCATTAGTTACTAGCATTCATTACTTGTATGACTCTCAATTACAGACTTAGTTACAGTCTCTACTACAGTCTTAGTTATAACACTAGCTTCAGTTCAGCAATCAGATCAGAAAGTCAGTTCAGTTCGGAACTTATTTGACCAACACTACAGCTATCAGTTACTCAGTCAGTAGTATTTTAGTACGTCAGTCTACAAATTATATCCAAATGATGCTAGACACCTAGCCTTGCATTCTTGAGGTGATATAATTTTGCTCATTTATACTTAGTTACCTCATGTTATCTTGTCAATCATTACCTCCTATGCAGAATATTCTACAGCCTCAATCTAGTTATCCAGACTAAGTATAGACCAATGTCCCATGCCAGTATTCAGCTATCAGTTATTTAGTTAATCAGATAAGTCAGTATGTTTGTGCATTCGTACTCAACAGCCACATGAATATTTTTAGTTGTCTCAGTTGCAGTGCAGGAATCTTAGTCATTTCATCTTAAATGGTGCTCGTAGGTCTTAACCTATCTTACTAAATTTTGTCCAGGCAATGATTTTTCCTATTCAGCTATCTTGTTCAGACCACACCAATATTTCCTTGTTCCCTAAAGCCATTAGATCTCAATAAAAAGAATGTTAAAGAAAGTCTCTAGTCGACTATAGGTTTTCAGTATGTGTTAGTCTCAGACAGACTACTTCGTACAGCTTGATTTCCTATCTTTCCATCTATTCTCTCTAGTCAATAGCTCATGAATGAAACTATTCTAAGATAAACCAATCATCCAGATGCAAGCTCAGCTCAGTTCATGTATCAGGCCTCAGTTTCAAATCTCAGATAATCAGCCAAGAATCAGTTCCTAGGTACCTTGCACATCGCCTCAGTTTCCCTTAGTATCTCAGCCAATTCCATATTCCTAGAGGGACCTAGTTTCCCAAGAGAGAGATACGCTATAATCCCTCAAATTTTCATGACTTAAACATCCCACTCCTTTTTAAGTTTACGTAATAGTGTATGGAACGTACTTAGTTCCATGTTCAAATTACCATTATAAACTTGGTATTCAATTCATGCTCAGATCTCTATTACAAACTTGGTACTAAATACTCTTGCATATTCAGTCATGCATCATATATCAATTCAATCATTTAATTATGCATCAGATATGCATTCTCATTTTGAGAAAAACTCAGTTATCCTAACACTCAGTAATACATTCATTAACCAGTTACACCTGTATCAGATATACATGTTCGGTATGATGTATTCAGTTACCAGTCATGTTAATCATTAGATTATATGCCAGTCATTTATATTCAGTATGTATGCCAGATTATTTTCTCCCCTCTCACTCAGTCTTATTCGAGGATGAATGTTCTTAAGGGGGAGATATTAAAATACCTCGTACTTCTATCTAGCTTGAAATCATCCTATGAATACTAGAAGATTTCGTTAAAGATGATTCCACTTTTCTACACATAGAATTTTTAAGATTTTCACTTATTACCATGTGGTAAATTGAATTAGCTTTCCAACTATACCAATTTCGTCTAAATATGGTATTAGAGTGAAAACTTATGGATGTTTTACCGAAAGCTGTCGAAATCACCCAGATGTGATGGCCATGTTGATGGACCATCGATCTAGTGATGGACTATCACCTTGACGGTCACAGCCAAGGCAGTGAGGAAAACTTCTGGATAAGGTATGACAAATAGGTTGATGAACCAACAAACTTGCGATGGACTGTCGCCCAAGACATCACTATAAGGCAGTGAGTTTTTTTTAGTCCACATACGATGATCGAAATGATGGACCGTCAATCTAATGATGGACCATCGTACGAGCCATCGCAAGTCCCGTTCAGTGAATTTAAGTTATTTTAAAGGGTATTTGGGTCTTTTTCCATCCTTTTTAACCCATATATCTATCAGCCCAAGGCTCATAAATTCATTATTTATTCATAACATCAAATTAGGGTTTCCTCTCAAAGATAATCACCAAGAACAAGATCCAAATCCTTCTTCAATAAACTAAGAAATTCAAGTTCTTCAAGTTCAAGAACTTTAAGAAACTCACAATCAAGGTAGGCATAGTGCTCATTCATGGACTCCTTTCATCCATAAAGCCCAAGAATCTCTTTTCAAAGTTCAAGTGTATGAAATTTTATGAATTTCATGTTGGTTTTTCTTTTGTTCATGTTGATAATGAATAATTGAATTCTAATCCATCTGTGGTGATAAATTTCATGTGTAATTGATTAGTATAGGTGTAGATTTATGTAAATCTATGATTAAAACCTTGTATGGTGAAGTTAGAGTTAAATCATGATGTTTACTTGTTTTGTGATATTATCTACATATACTATGCTAAGCATGTGTTTGATTAAATGCCTTTGTGAAGGAAAAATGCCCTACTAGTATGAAAATATGAAATCCCCATTCATGTACAAGTTCATGCGTGTCAAGTGTTTGATGAAATACCTTAGTCAATGAATTATGAATGTATGTGTGGCCATTGTGGTACGTTAGAACTTGTACTTTATGAATTCTCCAACTTATTATGTTATGGCTTGTTGACGTGATCATGTATTCAAGAAAGTCATGCTTTGTCAGTTTCACACCATCGAGTCCTGGGGGTATTTGTACCCGATAATTTAGTTGAGTGCCTACAGCCAGTGTCATGTTTGCACAATAATCTCAGTCAAGCCATGATCCATAGAACTCAGTCAGTCATGTGACTCAGGAAAACTCAGAAATCTCAGTAATCTTAGTGATCTCAGTACTCAGTAATCTTTATAACCTTAGTATTCCTAGTAAATCTCAGTAACTTCAGTACCCTCAGTCAGTCCGCAGATCTCAGTAGCATTCCATCAGTCAACAAAACTCAGTGAACTCAGTTTAGCTCCGCTAAACAATACCATTAGTATCAGTTTAGTTCAGTTCAGTTAATCATATTTAGTGTCCATACATATTGAAGTAGGATTCAGCACTATGTGAATCTAAAGATGGGACCTTACCTGTTATTCAGCAGAGGGTGTGATCCTTAGAAGCAATCCTTGTGTTCCAGAACTATGTAGCCAGCGTAGGTTGAGATGTACCCCTATGCGTAGGGATACTAATACATATTGTATAGGATAATTCCTACAGAAGGGTTGACAGAAAAGCTTCCTATCAGAGAAGTGACCTCATATCTTGTTTTTACCCATGGTATGGTGTTAACACCCATTCAGTTGGGGTTATAAGTTAGACCCCAATAGCCCAGTTTTGGGGCATGTCGGTTAGATAATTACCTCCTACATTTTTAGTTACAGAATTAGGAATTCAGATACAGTCATTCACTTTCAGTAATAGAACTTAGATAGTTCTATAGAATTTAGGGCTGTCAGATATAGTCAACTCAGAATAGTGCGAAACTCAACTAGTTCCATCAAAAACTAGACTGTCAGGTACAGTTGCTCAGTATCAGTTATTTCAGTTATATAGTTATCAATATCTTATGTTATCAGTACTCAGACTCAGTAATCCTATTATCATTACCCTAGTTACAGTTATTATGTATTCATGCATGTATTCTCACGTTCATATTATTCAGTTAGTTAGTATAGATCATGCATGTAAACCCTTTGCATTAAGCCTACCTCACATGCATACCAGTACATTCAAAGTACTGACACATTTGCGCTATAGTGTCTTATACCATAGGTTCAAAAGCATGAGCTCCTGAGTATCAGTAGCATTCCAGTCTTCGCAGTCAGAGTTAGCAGTGAGTCCTCATCTTTCGAGGACATGATCATTTCTTTATTATCTCATTAATTAGTTTATTAGTTGGAGTTAGTTGTGGACGTGTCCCATCATCTCCTTATTCAGATAGTTATGTTTTAGAGGCTTTACAGACTATGGTATGTTTAGATGATTTTATTTTGGGCATTTATACCCCATCTTAGATGTTATATTTTATCGGATATTATGTTATAGTTTGAACTTATGTCCTTTCGGTTCATGTTTCTGGATTATATAATCTATTATGCAGTATATAGGCACAGATATCAGTCATGGGTTAGCTGGTGGTCCTTCAGGGTCATAAGCACCGTGTAGCATTTCGTTTACAAGATTTGGATCATTACACCGCATGTACTGGATAAAACCCAAGAAGTCTAATGCTATCCCAAATTATAAAGTGTGTCTCATTCACATAATCACCAAGACCAAATCTTACATTGAAAGACATGAGTTTCTAGTATCAGTCCTTCCCAAGACCTCTAACTTCCATGGCTTTTCAACATAACCCCTTTGATCCCATATTAGAACCATTTACACATTCCCAATTACAGTACCCAAGCACACATGCAAGTGTATGTGGTCTTCTATGTAATACAGTGGCCTTCAAGAAGTCCAAATATCAATCCCACATGGACTAGTTCAAACAACTATTCTATTCTAGTTTAACTTCTAAGATTAAATTAATGTGAAGTAACAGAAAAGAGTTTGGAAATTCGCAAAACAAAACATAAAATAAATAGTGCGTAAAGTAAAATACTTGAGATAGTCAATGGATTAAAGCCTAGGGTTAAAGAGCTTCAAATAGTTATACTATGTTATAGAACTTCATTCGTTAACTTGCTTATCTTGGTTGTTCGGTCGTAGGGTTAACTGAATGATCATGGCATCCCGACCTCTAATAGTTTACCTAATTTGGAGATTACAACTACATCATTGAGCGGGAATGTAATAATCCAATTAAGTTCTTTAAGCTATCATCATACATATAAATCAATTAAGGGTTGTAGTTACATCATTGTCCAAGATGCTAATTTGAATTCCTTATTTCATAAAAGAATAAGAACCCCACTTTATTTATCCCCACATTCTATCTTCCTATTCCCTCTCTCGAGATCACAAGGTTTAAAATATATGTATTCTAAGGGTGATCAATCCTTAAAATAATTAAAACAAGGATAAACAAGTAACCAAATATGATAGTATAATTAAACTAAATCAATTCAAAAACAATAGTAGTCATGTTCTTTGCTTTAACCTCAGAAAGGGAGTGTTTAGCCACTCATAGTCATAATCTTCATCCAAATAATTGTATGAATGATCAAAAATATATAAAAAGATAAATTAAAGAATGAAAAACCTAAAAAAAAGTTTCTGTAAACCTTTCAATTGTCCAAGACATTCAAGATTTCGCATAACCTGTACAATGTATTGTATTTATAGTAAAGTGCCAAGCCTTAGCTGTGTAGGAGGAAAATTTCACATTTGGCCATGTAGGGAATATGTGATGCGCCGCCTCACTTATATCATGGAATAAAAAACAAGCCAAGTCACTTATTTTATTTAATAACCAACACTCCATGTTGGTAATCTCATTGGTAGAGAAATGCATTATACCTATTTCATGTTGACTCACTGAAAATTGCATCCAAAAACTAGGCTAAGTATTTTGCTTTCCTCTTCCATCCCTTGTCTTTTGGCGTTGTTTTCCTTTGATTCTAAGTTTGTATTTCATCAATATATCACCATAATAAACTCACAAAAGATCCTACATCAATTTACTCAACAGATTAGAGATCAAAACAACACAATATCAAGAACGATGAACTCATAACACAAGCTAAAACTAGGCTAGTTCACATTGATCTTCAACTTATTGTTCAAACTCTTGACCAGACTCCATTTACCATTGAACATTATAAAAAAGTTTTTCCACTTATAAGCATACAAGTAAACCATTTGGAACGTATTTAACACACTAGAATCCATCGAGATAGACTAGACAAGCACCTACCTCAAGCTAGTAACACTAGTTTCCTCGATTGAACTCTAAATGACTCATTTATGTACACTTACTTGAAAACACTTTTAACCATTGTAATCATATTATTGAACACTTAAATGCTTATTTGTATCACCATCACACATAAAGCACATAAGTTATCCTAAAAAAAAGGCTAAATGGGCTAGAATGGGAACACTAGAGTGCATAGATACATCCAACATCACCACCCCACACTTAAAGCCTAGTTCATCCTTGAACAACTCTTAACTCAAGCATCATCAGATAACAAGACTCTACACTAAGACAACATGAAAGACATTGAAGCTATTACAACAATGACTACACAGAATGCAAGTTTCTACATGAAGCATGTTATGTACACAATTGAAAGCTCAAGAATATTACTCCAAAACATCCTAGCCTCAAGAATTGACTCACCACATGGAAAATTTATGCATATTTCCCAAGCAAAGACATCATACAAATTACCCACATTCATCAAACATGTGCCCTTACAACAAGATAGTTACCCATAATCACTCACAGAAAAGCATTTTATAACATGGTGGGTACAAGAATAAAATTTCACTCCTTCACATAAGGAATTCACAAATTACTCATAATGAACAATAGGCTTGCCCTTAGTGTAGTGCTCCACTAATATAAAAATGTGAAGCTTAGGGTCAAATAGGTCTTTTCGAATTGTAATGTAAGCTAAGGGACGGCTAAAAACTATTTTGGATTAATAGTGACTATCTTCCCTAAGCGCTTTAATTCATCACATTATATAGTTCAAACCAATCTCCAGCAACCAAACTACACCATTTTTTTACCCCATTCTTTTGTTTTCTACCCCATCTTATTAAGCTCATTTACACACACTATGGTGGGAGTATCCTATGCACAACTCATTCAATTTGAAAAAATTTCTATTCCTTTCATTAATCAACTCCCCACCACAACACATAACAATTATTTTGAACACCAATAACTATCACTTTGGGGCTTCAATTTCATCTTTCCTCCTCATATTTCTCAAACTCCTTACACTATTAATTTTTTATTAAAGCACCTAGGAGCTTCAGATTAAATACAAATCTATTAAAGAAGGTATTAGGCTACATTTAAGGCTACAAAAGAAAAAGATAAAGGCTTAATAGGGATTACTAAGATTACGTACAAGGGTAGGTCAAATAGAAGGTATAAAACAAAGTTGTCAAAGAAATGCCTATATCATCTCCTAAACCCACACTCTATTTTCTTTGTACACACACTAGATAAGGTCTAGACATCATATGTAATAAGGAATATACAAATACCTTAAAAGCATATGGCACATGTTCAACTTCAATTAGGATCATCATGAACTCTTAACTAAACAATCACATGAATTAAAATTTAAGACAACAAGTACAAAAGTCATAAACATGAAACTAGGAGTCTCAAAAGTAGTAATTCACATAATCAACATGTATTTTAAACCAACACACTTGTATCGTACATTCAAATATAGCACCCACACGAATATCACACTTATTCCTAGCACAAAAAATTTAAATTTACCCTAAAAAGGGAAATTCCCAATCCCACACTTAAAAATCTACTTTGTCCCCAAAGTATTCTTTAAAAGTCAAGATAGAATACTCTCCGAGGCCTCTAGGACTAGCTAGTAGCATCTTCATACATCAAAAGGGTCAGGGGAACCCACACTCAGTCTTCGCCATAATTCTTAGCTCAATTTTTCTAGTACTCAGACTTCCCATCAACTTATGACTCAACAAAAACAAAAACTATGTAAAGTAAAAACTAACAAAACTGATAATAAAATATACCCACTTAACATAGGTTGCCTCCCAAGCAGCGCCTGATTTAGTTTTGTAGCACAACCCAACTCAACTTAAGCCAATTCTTTCATTCTTTTCCTCACACTTGGAGGCCATCTTCTTATTTATTTCTGACCTCTTAAGTGTAAACTCTCATGGTCAATAACTTTATCAAATTTAGCCTTTTTTGGATCATCAATCTCCATCATATAAGGATTGGGTGATTGTGGCTTAGGGTACCCAATAAGGGTATCTGAAGAGGTCTTTTGTTGAATAGACTCCACGACCCCATACTTATCCCCTTCAATAACTATAATCATGAACAAGTCTTTATAGTCGATAGTGTGTTAAGCAGTTTGTACACTTTAAAAAAAGCCTCCTCATCCTCCAACCTCATTATGAGTATCTCTCTCTTACATCAATTAATGTTCCTCCTATTGCTAAAAATAGATAACCCAAGATAACTGTTACCCATTCGTCTGCTTGAAAATCTAGAATAATAAAGTTAACAAGAAGAATAATTTTACCAACATTTATAAGGACATCCTCTATTACTCCTTTAGGATAGGATATCGTCCCGTTTCCTAGCTGCAGTAGTACCGAGCTAGGTCTAGACTTTCCCAAGTCCAATATGTTGAATAAAGATAAGGGCATTAAGATGAAAATTTCCCCTAAATCACTAAGTACCTGCACCACCTCGCTGTTACCAATCTAAATTGGGAGAGTGAGCTTCCAAAGATCTTTAAGCTTTTTTGGCAACTTTTGAGTAACCACAAAACTACTCTCCTCAGTGAATGATACCACCTCGACATCCTTGAACATAAATTTATTAGACACCACATACCTTAAGTAGTTATCATACTTGGGAATTCCCTGCAAAACATCTAAAATATGAAGGTTAATATGTTGTTCTCTAAATGGTTCAAAGAACTTCTTGAAGTACGCATAATCCTTTGCCTTTATATACTTCTATAGGAAATGTAGTTGCGGGAGATTCTTCACTTATTCCAAAAAAATTTCTTTCAAGTACTCAGACTTTCTCGGCTTTTTAGAAACTTGGTCATTCACCTTTTTAGGACTCGAATCATCATCTACCTCCTTAGTTGAAGGTTCTCTATGAATCTCTTTACCACTCCTCAAAGTAATTTCTATAATATTTTTTGGATTTTTTGTATCCCTTAGCAAAGCACCGAGAGTCTTGGTATTTAGTGTCTATGATAAATGGACCAACTACAACTCTAAGCTTCTCATGTCCGCTTTCTTTTCTTTACATCTGCAGCCAATTGTGTTTGATTAGCTACAATCTGCTTTACTAACTCTTCCAAGATGCTAGTTGACTAATTTCCTTATGCATGTGGTTGTTGAATTTGCGTAATACCCCATACGTTCCTGGTTTAGTTCAGCCCCTAGTACTTGCTTAAGGCACTCAGAACCTTAAAATAATACGAAGTATGGAGGGACTTAGTCACTTTTGACTCTCTTAACTTGAAGGATTTTAAGTTGACCTTCTAGGCAATAAGATGATGATTTTTGAGGTTTTTCAGGTTCAGGGATGTAAGTAAAATATCTTAGGTAAGTTTTGGATTTTTCCGATTATGGTTGGACCATATTTTGATTTCCAAGACAACAAGTCACTGTGATTATACCGCATCAAGGTGGATTTAGTAATGAGAGATTCATCATGTCACGGTGAGGGTCAAAAAGGCATTAGTTAATTTCCAGAGTATAACTGCAATTACACCGCATCGTGGTGATGTCTAAATCAATAATGGTCTAATTCTAGTGAGTCACCGTGATTCCACCATGTCATGGTGTCTATCGCGATGACTCACCTATCGCATCGTGGTGAATCCTTAATCGACATTCTAGTTATGAATTTTAAAATTCCAGGGGCAGTTTAGTCTTTTTCCATGCCCTTAATTCATAAAAAGCAAAAGATTTAAACCTAATCTAGGAACAATATACTCATTATTCACCAAATTTCTCTCCAAGAAAACTCTAAAGATTTAACTTTAACTTTAAGAAATCCAAAGTTTCACCATTTTTTTGAGATAACCAAGAATTCGAGTTTCCCGATTCAAGAACTTTAAATGGAAGCTTTGAAAACATCATTAGGAATTCAGAGTTCAAGCTTCTACATTCAGCTAATAACATAAGGTATGTGGGGTTATGAACAAGGATAGTTCTTTTATCGTTGTGATCAAAACTAGTTTTCAAAGTTGAATTGACATGAATGTACATGAATTTTAATTTAGGGTTCATACCCAATTATCATTGTTTGAATTTTATGATGTTACAAGGGATTTAAGTGTTGAATTGCATAACTAATTTCCCAAATTCATGCGTGAGACTTGATTTGATACATTGAGAATTGAATTTCATTATCTTGATTTGAATTGTTAAAGTATTTCAAGATTATTGTTATAGAGCATGAATTTTGTGGGGATTTGAAATGAGTTTCAAGAATGGGTTTGAAGCCCCAAGTTTCAATCTTGATATTTCAAGAAATATTTTGTTTAAGCAATCTTTGATAAGTATGTATTAAGATTTTAAGCAAGATTTGATCTTTTGATCCTCAGCTAAGATATGAAATCCACATAAATTAATTTTGATTACAGTTTAAAGTAGATTGATACATAACTGGTTTTCATTAGAAACCCTTATGCTATTTTAAGATGGATTTCCTACAGAATGAGCATATATATTAAAGGGAGTAGTATTTAGCACCGATTTACGTATGTGTCTTTGTTCACATTCCCCAGAACTACAAGCCAATGTAGGTTTAGATTATCAAATTATTCCTATTTATATAGACGCAAATACAAATTGTGATCACTTAGCTTAGGTTATACTCCTTGGCAAGAGTATGACACCTCTCCCCAATGTGAGGTTTTCCCCTTAGGAGAACTAGATGCTGGAATCCATGATAGCTCATATGGCTTATGTCGGTTAGAAGAATCTCTCTAATAGAACAACATTTAAAAGAATTTCCCTAAGTCCTAATAGAAAATAATAATGGAAAAGTTGTTATAAAACTAAGTGTAAAGGCTCACAATTCATGTCAGATATTGTTTCACATATTATATTAGCTATGAGATTTCAAATTTTCAGCTTATAGATGATAAAGGTAAGTCCTTTAAAACTTAGCTTTCATAATTTGAAAATAGATTACTTGTACAGGTTTTATAACTAAGTGTCATGGTTCACGAGTACATGTTATATCTTGCTAGACTGATGGCTCATGCTCAACAGATTGAGGCAAAAAAGTTAAAAGAGAGGGGGGAAATAAGAAGGCTCAAGCTACTAGTGCACCAGCCCCTCTAGGTCGCCCAGTCTCTCCTATAGGTGCATCATCTAGTACCAAAGGTGGTCAGCACTAAAATTAGTTCAATGCTTTTCCATCCAATCAGGAGATGGAGAGTTCACCAGATGTTGTTACCGATATACTTTGTGTTTTTCATCTTGATGTTTACATGTTGTTAGACCCTGGGTCAAATTTCTCTTATGTGACTCCGTTAGTTTCTGTGAATTTTGAAGTAGGTCCTTAAAATCATTCTAAGCCCTTCCTAGTTTCCACCCCAAGGGGTAAGTCAATTGTTGCCAAACAGATCTATAGAAAGTATCCTATCACTGTCCTTCATAAGATCATATTGGCATACATAATAGAGTTAGAAATGGTTGACTTTGACTTTATTCTGAGTGTGGATTGGCTCCATTCCTGTTATGTATCTATAGATTATCACACTCGAGTAGTGAAGTTTCAGTTTCTTGATGAGCCGGTCTTTGAGTGGGTAGGTAATTCAATATATCCCAAGAGTCATTTAATATCCTATATTAAGGCCAGAAAGTTGATATCAAATGGGTGCATTTAC
Organism: Capsicum annuum; assembly: GCF_002878395.1. Lineage (NCBI taxonomy): Eukaryota > Viridiplantae > Streptophyta > Magnoliopsida > Solanales > Solanaceae > Capsicum > Capsicum annuum. The sequence continues at coordinate 1,158,497 of NW_025825704.1, read as the reverse complement.
CATTTAGTGTGAGTCAAGGACACTAAGTTTGAGACTCTAACAGTTCAGTCAGTCTGTGTAATTAATGAATTTCCTTATACATATCGTCATCATGATTTGATATGGCTCATTGTAGATACAATAACTAAATCAACTCATTTCTTGCCAGTTCATACTTTGTACTTATCTAAGGATTATGATAGGCCTTATATCTGAGAGTTGGGTAAGTTTAATGGAGTTCTATTGCCTATTATTTCTGATAGAGTTACTTAGTTTACCTCTAACTTTTGGAAAGCTTTTGAGAAGGGTATTGGTACAAATGTGCATCTCAGTGGAACTTTTAATCCTCAGACAGATGGTCAGGTAGAGAGGACTATTCAAACCTTAGAGAATATACTACAAGCTTGTGTTATTGACTTTAAGGGTAGTTAGGATGACCACTTATAGTTGATTGAGTTTTCCTACAATAATAACTATCACTCCAGTATTTAGATGGTTCTATTTGAGGCTCTCTATGGGAGGAGATATAGGTATACTATTGGTTGGTTTGAAGCAGGTGAGGCTACTTTAATGGGGCCATATTCAGTGGTTGATGTGATGGAGAAAGTTTAGTTTATTTTAGAGAGGTTTAAGACAGCTCAAAGTCGTGTAAAGATAAGAGACCTTGAGTTTGATGTTTGTAATTTAGTCTATTTGAAAATCTCATCCATGAAGCGAGTGAAGAAATTTGGCAAGAAGGGGAAACTCAATCCCCAATATCTTAGCCCTTATAGAATCTTGAACCATTTTAGGAAGGAAGCTTATGAGCTAGAGTTGCCTGGAGATTTAGCATTAGTCCATCCGAATTTGCATGTTTCTTTGTTAGAGAAATGTATTAGAGATTCAGCCATTGTTATTCCTTTTGAAAGTATAGGTGTTCAAGATAGCCTTTCTTTCAAAGATTTTCCAGTTGAGATCCTTAATCGTCAGATTCTTAGGTTGAGGAATAAAAAAGTTCCCTTGGTTAAAGTTCTAAGGCGGAATCATTCCGTTGTGGGAGCTACTTGTGAAGCAGAAACAGATATGTATTCCAAGTACCCAAATATTTTCTCCGTTAACTCAGATCCAGCTTGAGATAACAATTTTCCTTAGATTAACTCTATCCCATTCTCAGTTCCACCTATATAAGTATTCTCATGTTGTTGCATGCATCCACGAAATCAGTTCAATTCATGCATCATGTTTAAGACATAATTTTCTAATCATGTTCCAAATCATGGATGTTTAGTTTGTGATCTCATTTGCCTTAGTTTAGTAATCTCAGTTTAATCAGTCTCATTCGAGGATGAATATTCCCAAGAGGGAAATATTGTAATACAATGCACTATTCTCAGTTCGATTCACCTCTTAGTTGCATGCATAAGGGGCTTAAGGCCTGAAAATTTATCTAAGTGTTGGGGACTTAGTCATTTTCAAGGCCCCCAAACTTTAAGGGTTTTTATTTTTGGTCTTCCAGACCTTGAGAAGTTAATTTTTGGGCTAATTCATGTTCAGGGATGTAAGAAGTATGTCTCGGAGGAGTTTTAAATTTTTTGAACAAGGTTTGGGGCATGTTTGGAACATGAAACTAGTGGGTTACTGTGATATGGCATTAATCTTAATGACATTTCGACCCCGTCACAATGGGGGAAATTATTGACTATGATAAGACCACGGCGTGGTAATCTTGTTATGTCCAGCTCAAAATTTAAATGATAGTGGGGAAATTAGGTCTTTTCCGCCTCAACCAAATCATTCATAACACGACTTGGGCATCAGTTAGGGCCAAGAATAATAATTTTCCTTTCAAGTTAAAAACTTAAGGTTTGTGGGTGTTCATACATGGGTACTTTTCACCCATCGAGCCCAAAAACCCTCTTTTCAATTAAAGAATGAATTTTTCTATAATTATTGTATTTTATATTTCTTATGATAGATTTAATTCATATTTTCATGGTAATTTAAATGCAACTCAGTCCATGTATGATCCCATGAAAGATTTGAACTCCTCATGCTATGAATTTCAGTTTTCCATGTCTTAGCCAAGTGAACTTCATGTTGTTGAATTCTCATGTTTAAAATAACCCCATGTACAAGTCCATGATTTCCACATGTTTTATGAAAAGCTCATGTCTAGAGTTGAACCATGATTCAATATTATAGTTTAAGTTTAAATCTCATGTTTTAATGATCACTTAGTGTTGGTGGGTTATGAATACCCAATACCTACGTGTTTTACATGATTTTCAAATCTTTAAGTATGATTCAGTTAAATCATATATATCCTTACTTATTCAATTATTATAATTAAGATGAGAACTATTAGAAATAATATTCAAATAAACTTAATTAAGCTCAGTACCAGTGTCAGTTCAGATGGGAGAAGGATTTAGCACCGAGCGAACCTAGAGATGGGGGTTCACCTGCCAGTAGAACTGGGTCCTCATTAGTAGTCTCTAAAGTTCAGAACTACATAGCCATTATAGTATTATGATATATGATCTACCATTTTAGGACTGACACTCTCTTAGGGGTCACCTGCTAGTTAGGACTGACTCCCTAGTCCTACGGGACATCAGCCTTACGGATCCACATCGTCAGCCAGTGTTAATACCCATTGCACAGTACTGACACCATTCCAAATGGGGTCCTATGTTTGACCCCAATTTGGTCATATTGGGGCATGTCGGTTATATATTACCTCCTACAATCTCACTACAGTTTTCAGTGTATATTTAGTTCAGATTTGCTTTATCAAAGCATACAGATTTACAGTTATTTAGTTGTATGGATTTCAATCATTTAGCTTACAAATTATTTTAGAAATATCTCGATTCTTGGTCTTGCATTCTAAGATATTTTAGTTTTCATGCATTTATACTCAGTTATTTCATTCTATTCAGATAGTCCTTATCTCATATGCATAGTACCCCATGCATTTCAGCCATATCTCATTTTATGTACCAGTACATTCAAAGTACTGGTCACATACTCTTCTTTGTGTTATGTTGTCTTATAAAATAGGTTCAGACGCTCAGATTCCCAACCGCTTCTAGACAGCTCAGCAAACCCATCCTCAGTAGTGGTGAGTCCTCATCCATCAAGGTCATGATTTCTTATTCTAGTTATTTTAGTAGTTCTTTATATTCAGTCAGTAGGAGTTAGTTGGGAGCTTGTCCCATCAACTCCTTAATCAGTTAGAGGTTTTTCAGGCAATTGGACAATTAGATAACCAGTTATGCAGTTTTTCAACTTCTCTATCTTTTTATGATTATTAGTTGCTTTAAACTGACAGTTAGATTTTAGTATTTCATTGATGTTTCAGACTGTAGTGGAACCACATTTTCAGTATTTAGATTAGTATTACAGTCAATAGTTTATCTTTCGCATATATGTACTATTGACATTTTATTTAGTGCTTATAACAGGTACTAGCTTATGGGTTACCTTGTGGTCACTTGTGACCTTATGCACCATTTTCACGACTAGGGGGTAGCATCGGGTCATGAAGCTTTACTATTATTTTGACATCACTAATTCACATTTAAGTAACTACCATTAACAATTCTCGAGTAACTAATTCATAGTTGTTTTAATTACCCTTAACTATTTCCAGGTCAGTAATTCACATTTCAAGTCCCTATACTTAGCCACTTAAATTCACTACACTTAACCATTTGCAAGTCTTTAGTTCTCACTAGTTCACATTCCAAGTCGCTACACTTAATCATTTTCAAGTCACTAGTTTTTACTAGTTCACATTTTGTCACTACACTTAATTTTTATAAAGTCACTAGTTCACATTTCATGCACTACCCTTAACAATTTCGAACACACAAGTTCATATTTTCAAGATACTACAAACATTTTCAAAACACAAGTTCACATTCACAAATTACTACACTTAACCGTTTTCAAAATACAAGTTCTCATTTTCAAATAGAATTATTCATTTTCAAATCACTAATTGACATTTCAAGTAACTACACATAACCATTTTCAAGTCACTAATTTACAGTTCAAGTCACTATCCTTAATCATTTTCAAGTCACTAATTCACATTTGAAATGACTAAACTTATCCATTTTCTAAGCACAAGTTCAACTTCTCAAGTTATTACACTCAACCATTTTTAGATAACAAATTCACATTTTCAAGTGCCTAATCAACATTTACAATAACTATACCTTACCATTTTCACGTCACTAATTCACATGTCTAGTAACTACCCTTAGCAATTCTCAAGTAACTAATTCATATTTCTATTAACTACCCTTAACTATTTTCAAGTCACTAATTCACATTTCAAGAGTCAATCCTTATCCAAATTCAAGTCACTAAATAAAATTTTGGGTGACTACACTTAAATACTTTCAAAACACAAATTTTCATTCTCAGGTAACCACACTTAACCTTTTTCAAAACACAAGTTCACATTTTCAAGTAACTATACACATTTCATATGACTACACTTGACAATTTTCAAAATACAGGTTCATATTCTAAGTAATTGTTGATTACCATTTTCAATATACAATTTCATATTTTCTTGTAATTAATCATCATTTCAAATCACTGCAGGTAACCCTTTTCTAAACACAAGTTTACATTGTCAAGTGACAACACTCAACCATTTTTAAAACACAAGTTCACATTCTCAAGTAACTAAACTTATCCATTTTAGAAACACAAATTTACATTTTCAAGTAACTAATTCACATTTGAATTCACAATGTTTAACCGTTTTCAAATGACAAGTTCACATTCTTAAGTTACTACACTAAACCATTTTCAAGACACAAGTTCACACATTGAAGTAATTAATCAACATTTCAAGTACTACAGTTAATCGTTTTCTAAACACAAGTTTACATTCTCCAGTAAATTCACTTAACTAATTTCAAAAAATGAATTCACATTTTTAAGTCACTAAGCAACATTTGAAATAACTAGACTTAATCATTTTCAAGTCACTAATTCACCTTCTCAAGTTACACGCAATCATTTTAAAATCACAAATTCACATTTTCAACTCACTAATCAACATTTCCAAAAAAAAATACTTAATCATTTTAAGGTTACTAATTCACATTTCTAGTAACTACTCTTGGCCATTCTCAAGTAACTAATTCACATTTCTATTAACTACCCTTAACTTTTTTTCTCCCATTAATCATATTTTAAGACCCAATTCTTAGCCACGTTCAAGTCACTAAATAAAATTTTAAGTGACTACACTTAACCATTTTTAAAACTCAAGTTTGCATTATCAAATAACCAAATTTAACCATTTTCAAAACACAAGTTCATAATTTAAAGTAACTATTCACATTTCAAATCAATACACTTAACAATTTTTAAAATTCAAGTTCACGTTCTCAAGTTACTACAGCTTACCATTTTTATTACACAATTTGCATTTTCATATAATTAATCAACATATCAAGTCACTATAGTTAACCCATTTCTAAACACAAGTTTACATTCCAAAGTGACTACATTCAACCATTTTTAAACACAAGATCACATTCTCAAGTTACTAAACTTATCCATTTTAAAAACACAAGTTTACATTTTCAAGTAACTAATTATCATTTCAAGTCACTATACTTAACCGTTATCAAAATACAAGTTCACATTCTGAAGTTACTACAGTAAACCATTTTGAAGACACAAGTTCACATTTTCAAATAATTAATCACGTTTCAAGTACTACACATAACCATTTTCTAAACACAATTTCCCATCACTAATTCAAATTTAACGTAACTACCCTTAACCATTCTCAAGTAAATATTTCAGATTTCAAGTATCTACCCTTAACAATTTTAAAAGTACATGTTCATATTTTCAAGTTACTATACTTAACCTTTTTCAAAGCATATGTTCACTTTCCCAAAGTACCACACATAACCAACCATTTTCAAAACACAAGTTTAAATTCTAAATTTAATAAACATACCTATTTTCAAAACAGAACTTCACATTAAAGTAACTACACTTAACCCTTCTCAAAACACAAGTTCACATTTTCAAGTAACAGATCATCATTTCAAGTCACAACACTTAACCGTTACCTAAATGAAAATTCGCATTCCCAAGTTACTTCACTTAACTATTTTCAAATAATAGGTTCACATTTTCAAGACACTAATCAACATTTTAAATAACTAGACTTAATTATTTTCACATCACCAATTCGCATTTAAATAACTATCGTTAACCATTCGAGTAACTAATTCACATTTCATGAAACTACCATTAACTATTTTAAAGTTACTAATTTACATTTCAAGTCCCTTTACTTTCAAGTAAAAAAGTCAAATTTCATGTGACTACACTTAAACATTTTCAAAGTACAAATTCACTTTCTCAAGTAACTTAACATAACCATTTTGAAAATACAAAACATTTTCATGTATCTATTCACATTTCAAGTCACTACACACAACCATTTTTAAAGTACAAGTTCACATTCTCAAGTTACTATTGTTTAACATTTTCAAAACACAAGTTCACATTTTCAATTAATTATCCTACATTTCAAGTCACATCACTTAACCCTTTTTGATACAAAAGTTTACTTTCTCAAGTTACTACACTTAACCATTTTTAGAACACAAGTTCACATTTTCCAGTTACAATAAACATTTCAAATAAATAAACTTAAATCACTTTTACATCACTAATTCACATTTCAAGTAACTACCCTCAACCAATTTCAAAACTTACTATACCCATTTTCAAAACACAAGTTCACATTTTCAAGTTACTAAACTCAAATCATTTTAAGAATACAAGTTAACGTTTTAAAGTAACTACTGTCAACCAATTTCAAAATACCAGTTAACATTTTCAAGTAACTAATCAACATTTCAAGTCTCTACACTTCACCATTTTCTAAATGTAAGTTCAGATTCTCAAGTTACTACATGTAACCATTTTCAAGTCACAAGTTCATATTTTCAAGTTATTAATCAACATTTAAAATAGCTAAAATTAATATTTTTCACCTAACTAATTCACATTTCATTAACTATCCTTAACCCTTCTCAAGTAACTAATTTACATTCCAAGTAACTGCCCATAATCATTTCTAAGTCACTAATTCACATTGCAATTCACTATCCTTCACCACTTTCAAGTCACTAATTAAAATGGTAAGTGACTACACTTAACCATTCTAAAATGACAAGTTCACATTCTGAGGTTTCTAAGCTTAAACCTTTTCCAAACATAAGTTCACATTTTCAACTAAGTAGATTTAACCATTTCCAAAAAACATAATCCACATCGCTACTAACTACACTTCATCATTTTCAAGTCACTACTTCACATTTAAAGTTGCTAAACTTAACCCTTTTCAAGTCAATAGTTCACATTTCAAGCACTACCCTTAACCATTTTAAAATCAGAAGTTCACATTTTCAAGTGATAACACTTGCATATTTCAAAACACCAGTTCAAATTTTAAAGTTTCTACACTTAAGTATTTTAAAAACAAAAGTTTTTATTTTTCAAGTCACTAACCAATATTTCAAGTAGCTAGGCTTAATCATTTTCAAGTACCTAATTCACATGTATTGACTGGATTTTGTGAATTATTCATTTTATGTGATTTGACCATTTTATCTGTCCCCGTAGTTGCTACATGATGATTCTAGGGTGTGGGAAAACACATTTTCAAGGTCAAACCAATGTTCATACATGAAGAACGAATCATAACCCCGCATGAAATGGGTGAAAACAATGCTAATTTGGGGATAAAATCAAGCCCTAAGCTATATTAGGGTTTTGGGTCAAGAACAAAGAATTTTATCTAAAAAGTGATGAAATCTTACCTTAATTAGGTTATAATCATGATAAAAGATGTTAATTAAGATCCCAAGTCACCCACAAGACTCGATTTTGAATTACCACGCTCATTTTGGTTCTTGGCTCTCTAAAATGTAGAGAAAGTGACCAAAATCGTGACATCGGGGTCTATTTATAGCCCCTTCAGGTACAAAGGTATTTTTATCGCAGTCCTAGGGACCACAATCATAATATTGCAATCGCAATAGGTCTTTGTGCGATCACATTTGAACCAACACCAGCGAAGTCAAAAACTTATGTTCGACCCTCAAAATTTATTCGGATTTCAATTTTTGCAAACAAACTATGTAACCCCACTAAATTTGACATTTCGGATGCATTGGTGAAGTTGGATTTTTCATCCAAGGTTGTTTAAACTAAAAGTAAGTCCCACACCCATATCGCCCAATTTTCTAACTTTTCCACCAATAGGTCAACATGAGCTCGGATGCTTTGGGACCCAAACCAAAGGTCTACCTAGCCTAAAATTGATATTTTGGAGCTGCTGGCACCGTTACAATTTATATCTGAGATCATTTTACTAAATTTTTTGTCTTGTATCCATTGGGAACCAGTAAAGACTTCTAAATAGGGAATTGATTCTAAAAATCAAATGAACTACCAGGTAACCGAATGATCAGTCCTAACAAGTCATAAATGACTTAGGGCATCTATGGAGAAGCTTAAACTGCAGAAATAAATAGAAGTATGAAAAATAATCGGAAGGTTCATTACATATACAATGCTAAATTTACATTGGAGGTGGAAACCACGACGATCATGGCATGGATCTCATTTGTAAATTTACTACCTACATATTTTGTAAAATAGTCGATATTCTCCTTAGCCTTTGTAATAGGTACACCAATCCACTTAGTCCTTATCACTATCAATAAGACTAGACATAGTTGTGCTAAAATAAAGATGATGGTTGATTGACTTGATGGGCAGTTTTCTCAAATATGTTAGTATGGATAATAACGAATCAACATGATCCTTAAGGACCATCAAAAATTTACAATGTGACGATTTGTTGAAACTGTAAAGAATGTAAGTTACAATGCATAACTTACATAAATGTTGAGTATTGTATCCCATAAATGGCAAAGAATAAGAAGGAATAGTGGAGATTTATATCCCTAATTCCATAGAGGTTAGTGACAAACAACAGAAGAGTAACAACAAGTAAAAGAACAAGCATAAGAAATCATATATGAAAATGGAAAGAGATAATCTACTAGATCCTTCCAAAGAGGATCACAAGTGGCAAGATAGTTGGTAATCCTGAAGACAGAAACATAGTTATAAATAAGATAGGCAACTGTAACTTAACTACAATCGGAAACAAGTTGAGGATCATGGGAAAGAGTACTAATTTCCCCACATAATCAATATGGTACATTATAGAATATTGAAATCCTGGAGTTTGATCAAGGAGACATATAGGAAACATAAGGGGAGAGAAATCTTAGGAAAACACAGTTGATGAACAGACAACTAGATAACGACAAACATGAAGAACTAGTGAAGAAAATCAAAGGTAAAATAAAGCTAGTAAAATTCTAAAGGAAAATAGCACCACATATCATGTCATATTCCCTATGTCTAGGATACCATAGCTTCAATTATAATAAAAACTCAAGATAATACAGCTACTGCATCAGATAATGCTGGTAAAGCAATAAATACTAAAAATTGGGTCAATAAGGTTCTTTCAACCTAATAAATCAACTTTAGTAGAAGGCCACAATAATGAAGCATAGGTGTGGATATGGGAGTTTATTGAGTAGGAATGGATAGACAGAATTGATGATCTAGAATAAATTAATGAATACCAATTTGTGGAGTAGGATACTACAAAGTATGAATTAGAAGAGGAAGAAAAGACCACAAAAATAATTTGGGAAATACAATGACGTGCGGATAACTAACTTGTAAAGATAAAAAGTAAAATA
>NW_025825704.1:1127670-1145691 GCF_002878395.1 Capsicum annuum | reverse complement strand
TCTTAGAATAGTTTCATTCATGAGCTATTGACTAGAGAGAATAGATGGAAAGATAGGAAATCAAGCTGTACGAAGTAGTCTGTCTGAGACTAACACATACTGAAAACCTATAGTCGACTAGAGACTTTCTTTAACATTCTTTTTATTGAGATCTAATGGCTTTAGGGAACAAGGAAATATTGGTGTGGTCTGAACAAGATAGCTGAATAGGAAAAATCATTGCCTGGACAAAATTTAGTAAGATAGGTTAAGACCTACGAGCACCATTTAAGATGAAATGACTAAGATTCCTGCACTGCAACTGAGACAACTAAAAATATTCATGTGGCTGTTGAGTACGAATGCACAAACATACTGACTTATCTGATTAACTAAATAACTGATAGCTGAATACTGGCATGGGACATTGGTCTATACTTAGTCTGGATAACTAGATTGAGGCTGTAGAATATTCTGCATAGGAGGTAATGATTGACAAGATAACATGAGGTAACTAAGTATAAATGAGCAAAATTATATCACCTCAAGAATGCAAGGCTAGGTGTCTAGCATCATTTGGATATAATTTGTAGACTGACGTACTAAAATACTACTGACTGAGTAACTGATAGCTGTAGTGTTGGTCAAATAAGTTCCGAACTGAACTGACTTTCTGATCTGATTGCTGAACTGAAGCTAGTGTTATAACTAAGACTGTAGTAGAGACTGTAACTAAGTCTGTAATTGAGAGTCATACAAGTAATGAATGCTAGTAACTAATGATGATACTAATACTAACATACTGAATCCAAATGGCCAAGTAACTGATAACAGATAGCCATGGTCCCATAGGACTATCTGAGTCCTTAATAGAATATCAATTACTAAACTGACATTGTAACTGAGGACTGGATAACAAACATCAATGTCACAGATTTTTCAAGGAATCTAAACTGGGAGTATACCTAACATAAGCTGAGTTTGGCTAAGCACTAGTGGTGGAACATGAGTCTTGAGTTGCATGACCTGAGTCTGAAATTTTTGTGTTCAAGGGAAATGATTTGTAACACTAAGTGAAATGGAATTCCTTATACTAGGAACTCGAAATACACATTATTCAATGAGAAGTGTGTGGATACAAGTTGTATTCATGGAACTAAAATGGGTAGCATGCGTAAATATCATGATGACTATAGTACAAAAGTTTTCACTAAGGTAGGAATAGGTCGGGAATCATCTTCCCTTACTGATTATCTGCACATACTAGAACTATAACTAGAATTTGAAGGCTTGACTTTGTTACCCCAAATTTTAACTGCTAAGTAAGTTTTTAAAAGAAAAGAAACTCATGAATCTAAAGAAGAGTGAATATGTAAATGAGAGATCTGTAACATACTAATAACTGCATCAGAAGGACTTTCCTGATTCTACCAAGACCGAAGTGCATAGAGTATTTTGGGGCATTGCCCACTGATAGCATTGGAATTGGCTTCCTACCATCTCGGGCGACCAGACTGAGTTGAAGAACGACCATGTTGACTTTGAGGACCGAGTTTAGGAAAATATTAAACTTTTGGACCTACATTGCCACATCCAAAACATATATTATTGTCGGCTCTACACACCCTCTTATGATACATACCACACTCTTTGTAAAATGGATGAGTAAAAATCTTTCTCTAACTATCATATGCCTTGGAACCTGGTGCCTGGTGCCCTATCCATATGATCATTTCTGAACTTTGGTACTAGTACACTAGTTGAGGGTGAACTGGGGCTGAACATTTCTGACACAACTGAAAATAATTGCCGCCCTGCCACCCTGACTGAGCAAAACTATAACTACCTGTTCTGGCCCTCTTATTTTCTCTCTCTCTTCTTCTTCTTCTTAAGTATCCACTTCTCTATATATTGAGCATGGACCATAAGCCTATATATGTCTATATTCTCAATCAATATTGTAGTTCTATACTCCTTAACTACCTAGATCTTCTATTTGCTACTACATGGGGAGCGTACCTAGCTAATTGAGTGAACTGAAGGGAGTATTCTTTCACACTCATGGTGCCTTGTCTGAGATTTATGAACTCTAACGCTTTGGCTTCTTTTTGCTCAAGGGGAAAGAATATATCTAAGAAGGTCGTAGAAAAATCTTCCCACTCTATGGGGTCTATATCTGTACCCTTATCTACCTTCTACTATTTATACCATGTATGGGCTACGTCGTGTAGCTGATAGGTGGCTAACTCTATACTCTCACTGGAAGTCACTCCCATTATATTTGTAACTTTTTGAACCAAGTCTAGGAACTCCTATGGATCCGCTTCAGACTTAAAACTGGTGAATAGGGGAGGATTCATTCAGGAAAAGTCCCAATTCGGGCTGAAGTAGTATTGGCCCCTGGGTTAGAAGAATGATGGCTGGCTGTTCATTTTGAGTTATGGCTGAATGAGCTAGAGTCATGAATACAGTCCTGAATTCTGCATGAGAGATGTGCTCATCCCGAGGACCTGGCTGGATGGGATAAGGTGCTGAGTGATTCCCATTTCCTCTTTTGCTAGCCCTTTAAGGAGGCATGATATGTAAATGAAGGGAAGAAGTAGATTAGACTGAGAGTTTAACTGGAGCTTATGCTCACTGGCATGACATGAATACTAAAAGAAGTGAAACTATTTCCTAAAACATCTCATAGCCTTCTGCACGTAAGTGTGGTACACAACACACCCATGAATAAGACTCTACTGTGGTACACAACACACCCATGAATAAGACTCTACTAGACGTGGCTTTTCATACTTCCTAGGATACTGTTGAACCTAGCTCTGACACCAAGTTTGAAACTCCCCGAAATCTGGTACCCGAAATGCTACATGGTGCTCATAAGCCTGAAGGACCATAAGCTAACCCATGACTAATATTTGGGCCTATATACTGCATGATATACTACATAATGTGAAAACATGAACTGAAAGGCCATAAGGTTCAAAATGTAACATAATATCCAATAAAATATAACATCTTGGATGGGGTATAAATAACTAAACCAAAACTATCTAAACATATTGTAGTCTGAAAAGGCTCAAAAATATAACTATCTGAATAAGGAGATGATAGGACATATCCCCAACTAACTCCAACTAATAAACTAATTAATAAGATAATAAAGAAATAATCATGTCCTTGAAACATGAGGACTCACTGCTAACTCTGACTATGGAGACTGGAATGCCACTGATGATCAGGAGCTCATTCTTCTAAACATATGGTATAAGACACCATAGCGCAAATGCGTTAGTACTTTGAATGTACTGGTATGCATATGAGGTAGTCTGAATGCAAAAGGTTTACATGCATGATCTATACTAACTGACTAAATAATATGAACGTGAGAATACATGCATGAATACATAATAACTGTAACTAGGGTCGTGATAATAGGATTACTGAGTTTGAGTACTGATAACATAAGATAATGATAACTGTATAACTGAAATAACTGATATTGAGTGACTGTACCTGACAGTCTAGTTTTTGATGGAACTAGTTGAGTTCTGCACTATTCTGAGTTGACTGTATCTGACAGCCCTGGATTCTATAGAACTATCTAAGTTCTATTACTGAACTGAATGACTGTATTTGATAGTCTTTATTTTGTAACTGAAATTGTGGGAGGTAACATCTAACCAACGTACCCTAAAATTAAACTGGTGGGGTCCAGCTGTAACCCTAGCTAAAAAGGTATCAATACTATGCCACGGGTAAAGACAAGCTGTGAGGTAACCCTCTCTGATAGGAAGCTCTTTCGTCAACCCTCTCATAGGAATAACCCCATACGAGATGTATTAGTAGCCCTATTAATAGGGGTATATCTCAACCTACGCTGGCTACGTAATTCAGGATCATAAGGATTGCTTTTGAGGATTACACCCTCCACGCAATAATAGGTAAGTCTCCGTTCTTGGGTTTACTCGATGCAGAATCCCTCTCCCAACTGAATGGATATTGAACATGATTAACTGAACTGAACTGATTAACTAAACTAAACTGATACTAATGGTATTATTTAGCAGACTAAATTGATTTCACTAAGTTTCGTTGACTGATGGAATAATACTGAGATCTGAGGACTGACTGAGGGTACTGAAGTTACTGATATTTACTAGGAATACTAAGGTTACTGAAATTACTGAGTACTGAGATCACTGAGATTACTGAGATTTCTAAGTTTTCCTGAGTCACATAACTGACTGAGTTCTATAAATCATGGTTTAACTGAGAGTATCATGCAAACATGACAGAGGCTCTAGGCACACATCTAAATTGTCAGGTACAAGTACCCCCAGGACTCGATAGCATAAAACTTACAAAGTATGACTTTCTTGAATATGTGATCACATCAACAAGCCATAATATAATAAGTTGGGGAATTCATAAAGTAAAAGTTCTAAAGGACCACAATGGCCACACACACATTCATAATTCATTGACTAAGGCATTCCACCAAACACTTGACATGCATAAACTTGTACATGAATACGGATTTCATATTATTATACTATTAGGGTATGTTTCCTTCGCAAAGGCATTTAATCAAACACATGGCGAGCATAGTATATGTAGAAAACATCACACAACAAATAAACATCATGATTCAACTCTAACCTCACCATTCAATAGTTTAATCATGGATTCACATGAATCTAAACTTACACTAATAAATTCCACATTCTTGGACTTGAAGAACTTGAATTTCTTGGTTTCTTGAAGAAGGGTTTGGATCTTGTTCTTAGGAATTATCTTTGAGAGGAAACTCTAATTTAATGTTGTGAATGAATAATGAACTTATGAGCCTTGTTGTGATATAATTAGGAGTTAAAACAGGTGGAAAAAGACCTAAATACCCTTTAAAATGACTTAAAATTTGCCGAACAGGACCTGCGACAGCTCGTGTGGTGGTCTGTCATTTCAATCGTCATACGTGGACCAAAAAAAACTCATTGCCTTATCCGTGACAAGTTCGATGGTCTTTCAACCTTTCCATTGTACCTTATCCATAAGTTTTCCCCACTACCTTAGCTGTGATGGTCAAGGTGGTGGTCCGTCGCTAGATCGATGGTTTATCAACCTGGCCGTCATACCTAGGCGATTCTGATAGCTCTCGATAAAACGTCCATAACTTTTCACTCCGATATCAGATTTAGATGAAATTGGTATTGTTGCAAAGCTAATTCAATTTTCTACATGATAAAAAGTGTAAATCTTAATAATTCGAAATGTACAAAGTGGATTCATCATTCAAAGAAATCTTTTAACATTCTTAGGATGATTTTAAGTTAGGTAGAAGTACAGGGTATTATATGCAACTACCATGAACTGTATCCCTTTAAGTAGGATATCTAAACCCATATAGCCCATGGGTACCTTTAGGATGGTAGAGCTACACATTCCAGGTTAAGGTCTTAACTTTCATGCAATGTCGTATTCCCTTTTTCCCAACATATCATATGTATATGTGTGTGTTTAATTTTTGCATATGATGTTATGCATTGGGTTTTACTTGTTTTAATATTATGGATTATGGAATTACTTTATTCCTTTATCCATGAGTTACGTGCTATTACTCCAACCGCAAACCATCTCTAGATACTATATCCCCACGTGATGTAGGAACCGGTAATACTTCTACCTTTCCTCCATGGTGATCAAGTGTTTGCAGTTAGATCGATAGTTGACTTAAAGTGGTATGCTTCAATTCTTTAGTAGACTTCATTTTGTATTTTGGTTTTCCCTTGTCTTAGGCTTATTTTAGATTTATTTTGGCTATGGTCAGGGACATGTCTTGACAATTCAATGGTATTTGGATTTTTTAGAGGCTTTGTTGGACTATTGTATATTTAGGTAATATGGTTTTCATTTGGTATTGGTTTTGGTATTATGGATATTCTTTAATATTGATTTTTATGTATACTCTAGATTTAATCTATCACGTCTTTCTTTATATTGGTATTTATCCTCTTTTAGGTGTTCTTGATTATATTGGTTTAGGCTTAAGGGCAGTCTCTGGTCCTTGATGGACTTGAGATGCCCGTCACATCTACGCCCTTATTTGAGCCGTGAACAAGTTTGTATCTGAGCCTAGGCTTTTTTGTCGTGGGTTTCCCACAAAGCCGTGATAATTAAAGTATATTTTGGAGGTGTTTAGTGCGCCACACTTACAAGAGAGAGGCTACGAGGCATTTAGGAATTGTTTCCTTTCTTATTATCTATTTTTAATCTCTAGAGTCTAAGGTCTTTGATTCTTCTAACTTATATTTATTCGCCTTTTAAATAATTCCTCCCAGACAATTTGAAGCTCTTGGAAACTTCTTTGTCCTGCCTTAGGACAATGTGGATGAAGTTTTTCCTACACCTGGATAAGGACACGATTTGTTTCTATAGATTTCCACCTGTCTCCACTAATCATTCTAGCTGGTGGCACTCATACTCAGCCACCTCAGAGAGATATTACTAATGCTGAGTGTAGCCAATCAATCATCTTTTGACTTAGTTAGTGACATCCCAGTCACATAACACAAGTTATGCTGGTTTCTTGGGGGTTCATATAAGGCAACTATAATTGGCCATTTTATTAGACTGAGCCCTCCAACTTTCATAGGTACTAAGGTTGAGGAGAATCTTTAAAGTTTTATAGATAGGATAGAGAAGATATTTTGGGTTATGCATGATACTTAGGTAGATAGTGTGCAGTTTGCTGCTTATCAATTAAAGGATATAGTGTACCAATAGTATAAGGAGTGGGACCGACTTAGAGGTGATAATGCTAAGTCTACTCTATAGTATGACTTCTCTAGTGCCTTTATTTATCTCTTCTTTCCTTGGGAGTTGAGAAAGGCAAAAGTTGATGAATTTTTGAATTTCAAGCAAGGTAGGAGATGGTAACAGACTATGCTTTAAAGTTTGATCAGTTTTTGTGATATGCTCCTAAGATAGTGTCTAGAATGAAGGCTAATATGAGGCAATTTGCTTTGAGTTTATCTTGTAAATTGATTTTGGAGAGTAAAGATTCTTTGTTGATTAAGGATATGGACAACTGTAAACTTTTGGTGTATATACCAGGGGTTACGAAGGAAAAGAAGAAACAAGAGGAGATAGATGAGAGGAAGAGTAAAAAGTATTGATATTTAGATAAGGGTAGATATCAGCAACAAAGTGGTAGGGATTATGGGAATTGGTCAAAAAAGAGGTGGGGCAACTTAAGTTCATATTCTACAGCTAGTATTCCTTATCTAAAGTTGTCCAAATATCATTGTTTCTAGACTAGTTATGGTTTTAGGGCATAGGGTGACCAATCTCATGCCAGTGGGGCATAGTCAGCTCCGTTATATCCTCTTTGTAGACTGTATGGTTGGTTTCATCATGGGTTCTATGATCAGAGGAAGAATCATTATTTCAATTATTTTTGGCTAGGATATATTCTGAGAGATTTCTCTGGGGTATGGTTGATTTGGGGGATAACAAGATTTTGATTTCCATATTATCCACACCTATGGAAAAGGGTGCCAATCTAGTACCGGCACAAGTCAGAATTGCTAATATGCTCTTACTACCTGTCATGAGTTTGAGGCATCACTTAATATCATCACTGGTATATTAAAACTCTTCTCTCATAATGTTTACTATTTACTAGATTCGAGGTCCACTTTTAATAATGTGACCCTATTAAGGCTGTGTATTTTGGTTTTGGTCCTAAGTATATTTCAAATGCCTTTTCTCTTTCTACAATAGTAGGTGACTCCAAGGTTTTTCTGTGGTTCTATAGGGGTTGTGCAGTATCTGTTGCTTGTAGGGAAACCTTAGTGGATCTATTTTAGTTAGACATGTTAGATTTTTATATTATCTTGGGGATGGACTCATTACACTTGTGTTATGCCTCTTTAGACTATCAGACCCTTAAGGTAAACCATTAAATACCCTAATAAGTTGGTCATTGAGTGGGAAGAGAGTTTTCTAGTGCTTAAGGGAAGGTTTATATCATATCATACAACCCAAAATTTAATTTCTAAGGGATGTATTTATCATTTGGTCTGAGTTTTAAATATTCTAACTCGGAGGGTCCTTCTTTACAATTTGTTCCCATGGATAGTGAATATCCTAAATTTTTCCCTAATGATCTTCCTAGAATTCCCCTCGACAAGGAAATTGATTTTGATATTGATCTTATTCCTTACACTCGACATATCTCTATCCCTCGTTATAAAATAGCTATGGAAAAATTGAAGAAGCTTAAGGAGCAATTGAAAGATCTTTTTGACAAGGGTTTTATCCGACCTAGTGTGTCATCATGGGTTGCTCCTATTCTTTTCATGCGTAAGAAGGATGGTTCTCTTTGAATGTTTATTGATTATCGTTTATTGAACAAGGTAACTGTATAGAATAAGTACCCTATTCCTAGGATTAATGATCTATTTTACCAACTTAAGGGTGCTAAGTATTTCTTCAATATTTACCTTTATTTAGGTTATCATTAGTTAAAGATTAGGGAGAAGGATATCCCTAAGACAACTTTTTATACCCAATTTGGACATTTTGAGTTCTTGGTCAGGTTTTTTGGGTTGACCAATGCCCCGACGACAATTATGGATCTGATGAATAAGGTATTTCAGCTATTTTTGAATTTTTCATGATTGTGTTTGTAGATGATATTCTGATATATTTGAAAAGTGATGTAAATTATGCCAATCACCTCTGTGCCATACTATAGACCTTAAAAGATAAGCAATTGTATGCTATGTTTTTAAAGTGTGAGTTCTAGTTGAATGTTGTTACTTTTCTATGTCATGTTATTTCTAGTGAAGGCATCATGGTGGATCCACATATGGTTGTGGTGGTTAAGAAATGCCCTAGACCCACGGCTCCAACTGACATTTGGAGCTTCATGGGTTTAGTGAGTTATTATAGGAGGTTTGTGGAGAGAATTTCATCAATTCCTATAAGTTTTACTAGGTTGACTCAGAAGAAGGTGACGTTTCTATGGTTCGATGTTTGTAAAGGGAGATTTTAGAAGCTGAAAGATAATTCAACTTCTGCTCTGGTTTTGACTTTGACGAGGGTAGTGATGGCCTTGTGGTTTATTGTGAGCACCCCATATGGGTCTTGGTTATGTATTGATGCATCATGGCAAGGTTGTAATGTATGCTTCTAAGAAGTTAAAAGTTCAAGAGAGGAATTATCCAACTCATAATTTGGAGTTGTTAGCTATGGTGTATGCTTGGAAAATTTGGTGTCATTATCTATATGGGCTTTATGTTTTCATTTTTTCAAATCATAAGAGTTGCAGTATGTTCTCACCAAAAAAGAGTTGAGTCTTAGGAAGAGGAGATAGCTTGAATTGCTCAAGGACTACGACATAAGCCTCCACTATCACCCAGGTAAAGCTAACATTGTTATTGATGCTCTTTGAAGGTTATCTATGGGGATCTTATCTCATGTGGAAGAAGATAAATAGGATTTTGTGAAGGATATTCACTATTTAGCTAATCTTTGAGTTTGTCTCTTAGATTTTGAAAATAGTGTTGTGTTTGTGAAAGAGTTGGCAAAATCATTTTTTGGTGTTAGTGTGAAGGAGAAGTAGGTTTTAGATTCTATCTTGATAGAAATTAAGAATTTATTTTTGGTTAGAAGGCAATGGATTTTGGGATTGGTGGTGATGGTATCTTGAGGTACTAATGGTGGTTATGTGTTCTCGATATGGATGGGCTACAAGGTTGAAGTTTGGTTGAAGCTTATAGTTTGCATTATTCAGTTTATCATACTTCGATGAAAATGTATAATGATATTAAGGAAATCTATTGGTAGAAATATATGAAGATTAATATGGCTAATTTTGTGGCTAAGTGCATTGTGTGTCAACAAGTTAATATAGAACACTGGAGGCCCAGTGGGTTGTCTCAATAAATAGAGTTGACTATATGGAAATAGGAATTTATTAATATGGATTTTTTACTGGTCATTCGCGGTCTCAGAACCAGTTTGATTCTATTTGGGTCATCATGGATAGGATGACTAAGTCTGCTCACTTCTTTCCAGCGAAGACTAATATTCTTCAAAGGACTAGGCAATGTTGTTTATTCAGGATATTGTAAAGTTGTGTGGCACTAGAATCTCTATTATTTCTAATTGGGAAACACAATTCTAATATCATTTTTGGTGCTCATTTCACCGAGGTTTAGGGACTATAGTGATCCTTAGTAATAATTTCCACCGGAAGATGGATGGACATTCAAGGACAATTCAAACTGTAGAGAATATGCTTCGAACTTGTGTAATTGACTTTGGTGGTAGTTGGATTGACCACTTACCTCTTGTAGAGTTTCCATACCATAATAGCTATAATTCTACCATTGGTCTAACATTGTTTAAGAAATTGCATGGTAGGAGGTGTAGATCTCTTATTGGGTGGTTAAAAGCTGGTTACATGAGGTTGTTCGATCCTAATTTATTTGATCAATCTATGGAGAAGGTGAAGGCTATTTGGGATAGACTTATGACCACCTAACATCTCTAAAAGTTATATCCAAACATAAGGCAAAGAGATTTAGAATTTGATGTGGGTGATTGGGTGTTCCTTAATGTGTCTCCCATGAAGGCAGTGATGCATTTCGGGAAGAAAGGGAGGCTCAGTTCCCATTACATTTTTCCATACCTGATTTTGAGAAGAGTGGGAAGTATTGCTTATGAGTTTGTATTGCCTGTTAGTTTGGGTTCTATTCACCTTATGTTTCATGTGTCCATGTTTAGGAAATGTATGGGTTATTCTTCATTGGTGGTGCGTCTTGAGAATGTTGGTATCTTATATTCCCTTTATTACAAAGATATCTCGATAGAGAACTTTGATAGACAAGTTCGTGGTTGCACACTAAAGATGTACCATTGGTAAAGGTCCTTTGGAGGACCATAAAGTGGAAGAAGCCACTTCGGAGGCGAAAGAGGATATGAAGGCTAAGTATTCATTTCTATTTCTTGTTACATATGAAGAAGCTTGAGATATGAACTTTATTCTTCTTTGTTTTTATCCAGGTTTATCATTTGATTCTGGTGCATTGTTATAATTATTGTGCGAAATGTACCTTCGCTTATCATTAGGGGATGAATGATCATAAGGTAGGATAATGTAACAACCATAAAATTTGAGGCATCTAATTTTTGTCTTCCCATGCTTGAAATTATGATTCTTGACTCAAATTATGTTTGGGGATGTTAAAAGGGTAACTGGGAAGAGTTTCAGAATTTTAAGACTGGATTTGGGGTAGTTTTTTGTCATGAAGGCAGTAAGCTTCCACGATATCCCTGCGACAGAGAGTACTCATAATAGGGTCCGTGATATGGAGGCTAGCCTCCGCGATGAGGTCCACGACATAGACCAGTGTTATTTTTGGGTTGTCATGTTATTTTTAAATTTGATGAGTGGTAGTAAGGTCCTTTCACTCATACACAACTTTTAAAGCATAAAAGGACTAATTCTCATTAGGCTTTCAATATACGAAGGCCATTATTCATTCTTAAACATCCATTCTAAAAAATCCTATTTTCAACTCAAGGCAAGAGTTCAAGAAGGTGATTATGTAGGGTCCTAAGAGTGTGGTTTACTTCAAAAATTTTAGCAATTAAGGCATGGATGTCTTTCCCTATACTTGTATTTTATTAATGGCCTTAAATTGGTTATTATTTATTATTTTGATAACGGGTTTTGAACTATGGGTTGATGGTTTTGAATGTGATTAGGTCAAATGTTTTTCTATTGTTTATTATGCAATAATTACACTATATTTATGATTTTGAACATTTGGGGATGCATGGGAATGGTAATTATACTAAGGGGTTATAGTTAATCCCCAATTTGCTGATTTTTCTTGACATATGGTGTTGGAAATCATGTGCCCTCAACTTGTTTATGACATAGACAATGAATATTATTTTTTCACTTAGTTTGACTATATTTGAATCCTTGCATTTCATAAATGGTAAAAAGAACATGAAATAGTTTCTTTTTGTTTTAAAATGATAGTTTTGGTTCAATTGGAATCTTTGAAGTAAAATTTGGTTTAATGGTTTACATATGGTATAAAGGGATAAACTTTCAAGCTCTAATTTTGGTAAGAAAATAGCAATGAGAAATGCCTAATTAAAAGACTCCTTTATAAATGGTTGCGAATGTGTAAATGGTTATAATATGGGCTTAACGGGGATCGTGTAGAACAGTTATAGAAGGTGGAGGTCCTGGGGGGACCGATACTGGAAACTAATGTTTGCTGACGAGAGCTTTTGTCATGGTTAACATGTGCATGAGACACTCTTGATATTTTTGGATGGAATTATCCATCTCGAGTTTTCTCTAGTATGTGCGGCTAACACGCACTGGGCCCTTTTAGCAGGGGGAGCTGAACCCATATAGTCTGTGGGTACCTTTTGAAATAGGTTTAGTTTAGTAACTTGAAAATGCAATGGTGTTTCTAAAATAGTTCTGGGTAGTTATTTGAAATGTGAATTAATATTTGAAAATGGTTAAGTTTAGCAACTTAGCCGGGGGTCTATCAGAAACAACCTCTCTACTTCCTCGTGGATAGTAGTTGGACTGCGTAAATTTTACCCTCCCCAGACCCCACTATGTGGGAATATACTATGTTATTGTTGTTGTTATTGTTGGTTATGTTTAGTAACTTGATAATGTGAACTTCTATTTTAAAAATTGTTAATTATAGTCACATGAAATTTGAATTAGTGACTTGAAAGTGGCTATGGATAGTGACTTGAAATGTCAATTAGTGACTTAAAAAAAGATTAAAGTGAGTTACCTGAAATGTGAGTTAGTTACATGAGAATATTTAAAAGTAGTTACTTGAAATGTGAATTAGTGATGTGAAAATGATTAGGCTTGGTTATTTAAAATGTTGATTAGTTACTTGAAAATGTGAACTTTTGATTTTAAAATGGTTAAGTGTAGTAAATTGAGAATTAGAACTAGTGTTTAGAAAATGGTTAACTTTAGTGAGTTAAAATGTTTACTAGTTACCTGACAATGTGAACTTGTGGTTTAAAAAAGTTTTAGGGTAGTTACTTGAAAGTGTGAATTGTGTTTTGAGATTGGTTAAGTTTAGTAACTTGAGAATGTGAACTTGTGTTTTGAAATGGTTAAGTGTAGTAACTTCAGAACGTGAACATGTGTTTTGAATATGGGTAAGTGTAGTTACTTGAAAATTTGAACTTTTGTTTTGAAAATGGTTATATTTTGTAACTTCAAAATGTGAAGTTGTATCTTGAAAATGGTCAACTGTAGTAACTTGAAAATGTGAACTTGTGTTTTGAAAATTGGTAAGTGTAGTTACTTGAAAATATGAACTTGTGTTTTGAAAATGGTTACATGTAGTAACTTGAGAATGTGAACTTGTTTTTCCAAAATGGTTGTGTAGTCACATGAAATGTGAATTAGTGACTTGCAAATGACTAAGGATCGTGACCTAAAATATGAATAGTGACTTGAAAATAGTTAAGTGTAGCTCCTAGAAATGTGACTTAGTGACTTGAAGTGATTATGTCTAATTATTTGAAATGTTTATTAGCGACATGAAAATGTGAAATTATGTTCTTAAAATGTTTAAGTTTAGTAACTTTAGAATGTGAACATCTGTTTTAAAAATGATAAAAGTGTAGTAACTTGAGAACGTGAACTTGTGCTTTGGAAATGGTTAAGTGTAGTAACTTGAAAATGTGAACTTGTTTTTTTGAAATGGTTAAGTTCAGTTACTCGAGAATGTGTACTTATGTTTAGAAAATTATTAAGTGGAGTCACTTGAAATTTGAATTAGTGATTTGGAAGTGGATAAGGATAGTGACTTGAAATGTGAACTAGTGACTTGACAATGGTAGACGATAGTTTCTTCAAATGTGAATTATTTACTTTAGAATGGATAAGGGTAGCTACTTGTAATTAGTGATATGAAAATAATTAATTCTATTTATTTTAAATGTTGATCAATCACTTGAAAATGTAAAGTTTTGATTCGAAAATGATTGTGTAGTATCTTGAGAATGTTAACTTGTGTTTACAAAATGATTAGATCTAGTGCCTTGATATGTTGATTAATTACTTAAAAATGTGAACTTGTGTTTTGAAAATGGTTAAATTTAATTATGTAGAAATTAAAACTTGTGTTTTAAAGATTGTTAAGGGTAGTTACTTGAAATGTTAAATAGTTACTTAAGAATGGATATGGGTAGTTACTTTAAATGTTAATTATTGTCGTTAAAATGATTAAGTCTACAACAACAACAACATACCCCATGTATTCCCCCATAGTGGGCTCTAGGGAGAGTAGAGTATACATAGAACATACCACTACCTCAAGTGAAGTAGAGAGGCTATTTCCAATAGACCCCAGGCAAGACCGATAACAGTATAACAAACACAAAACATAAATTCATATAAACTAGTACAATATGCAAAAATAAACTATAACTTCTAGCCATAAGATAATACTAAAACTATCTATCCAAAATCATAGACATCACTCAACACTATGAACAAAAAACTCCAGATATAAATAAAGAAAGCTCCCAAACTATTACCGATCCAATCCCACCCCTTAACACTCTTCCCTAATTTGCGTCCTCCACACTTTCCTATTTAGTTGCTTAAAATATTGATTAGTGAGTTGAAAAGGTGAACTTGTGCTTTTAATATGGTTAAGTGTAGTAACTTGAAAACGTGAACTTGTGTTTGGAAAATGGTTGATTGTAGTTTCTTATAAAAATATGTGAAATCGTGCTTCTATGTGATTTGACTGCTTTACCTTTCCCCATACTGCATTGTGTTATATTTGTGGCGTGGAGGTTAATTTTCATGGTTCCCCATTCATTTTGTTAACATTTGTAAAATATTATTGGTCTTGGCGTATCATTACCCTTTTGATTATTTTCCATAATCACACTTACTTTTGTTGTTAGATCTTTTCTATAACTGTCACAAATCAATCATGACTTGCGGGAACTTATAGTCTTGTTATCGGGAAGTTCATTTGGTTTTTTAAATTAATTCCCTATTTAGAAGTCTTTATCGGTTCTAAATGGTCACTGAGCAAAAGACTCAGTAAAACAATATCAGATGCAAATTTGGATGGCTCCGGCAGCTCCTAAATATCGATTTTAGGCTTGGTAGACCTTTAGTTCGGGTCCTATTGTACCTAAGCCCATTTTGACCCATTGTTGAATAGTCAAAAGATCAAAATATATGGGTGTGGGGCCCATAATTTGTATAAAACACCATGGATAGAAAATTTGGCTTTACTAATGCACCCAAAATATCAAATTTAATAGGGGTTTACATAGTTCATTTGGAAAAATAGAAGTCTGAATGAGTTACGGAGGTCAAAAACAAATTTTTACCTTGCTAAATAGGGACCATGGAAAAAGTTTCCAGTGTTATGGAAAATGCTTGAGCACGATCATGTAACTATGTATCACATACAGGGTACCTCTGTACTTGGAGGGGTTATTAATGGCCCCATTGGTTGAGATTTTGCCATTGTCATTCCCCTTTGAGCTCTAGAAACACTAGAATGGCATGATAACCTCAAATTGATTCTTGGGGGTCATTTAGAAGCTTGATTAACATATATGTTTGTGATTAAAAACAGATTTAAGGTATGAATCATTTATTTTCATGCTTTAATTTCTTGGAATTTTTGCCAAACCCCCAAATTGATTGAGGGATTGATTATAGCCCTAATAAGATTGGTTTTACTTGATTCATGTGGGTTATGATTCCCTAATGGTTTATGAACATTGAATTTATCTAAAAAATATGTTTTCATATGTGGGACCCACTTGGAGTTTTTAATTTCATTTTTGGACTCGAAGCATAATGGGGTAATATGGGTATTGATTTTCTCGTTGTGATGTGGTGATTGTGTTTTTTTATAGCTTGTCACCTTGAGGAAGCTTATCGGAAGGGAAAAGTAAAGATTTAGTAGATTGTTGAGCATTCTTCGAATTGGAGGTAGGCTATGCTTAATCCTTGTTATATTGAGTTATGTTTTGATGTAATTGTGATATCTTGTTAGGATGGATTGGTTTTAAGTATTGGATTGATGAAATACAATAGTTAATTTAGTTGGACCAATTAAACTAAATAAATCATAGAGGTTGAAAAACTTTACTTGTTTGACTTAGGTGAAATAGACTTCATTACTCATGCTTAGCATGAGAATGCCTTAGATACTCAATATAAGTAAACTGTTCTAGTTGCTCATACTTAGAGTAAGTTGGCCTTAGTTAATAATACTCGTAAAGGTTTCTTTAGTTCTATTGGACTTAGTATTGGTTCTTGGGTAGAATATCTACCTCAGGGTTTATGGTGGCTTGCTATACATCTAAGAGTTGATTTAGATACCATATCCTAGTATGGGTAGAAATTGACTTAGAATGTAATTCAGTGATTTAGATGTAGGCTTGTTGACCTACCTTTAGGCAAGATTGAGGATTAGTTCCCTTGAACCCTTACACGTAGTACTTGTCTATGGAGTGTCCTTTTGAGGAAATATTGATGATTCTTAGTCCTTGTTGGTTATGTTGAGCAAAATTGATAATGATGGCCAAGTGATTTTGCCCGTTATATGCCTTGTTGGCTAAAACTTCTTTCAAACTATTAATTATCTTATTGTAATTATCATTTATTTGCCATTATCATTTGTTTGGGTTAATGAACATGCAATTAAATGAGCACTTTACCATAATATGGACTAAGCAACCAATGATGTTATTGACCATGATATGAATAAGCTATAGATCATGTTGTGCTTTAGCCATTGTTCATGCAAATGATGAATTATTATCTATAGGCCAATCATACACCAATGAATATTCTACTAATGGGCCATTGTTTATGATATCTCTTATGGATATGCCCAAGGTCTAAATGACTAGATTATGGATTATGTAAAGATGAGTCATTGATGATACATTTTATTAAGCCATTTTTTAGGCTAGTATTTGGGTTGTTAACTATACTACTGCCCAAGTTATGATAATGCGTAGTAATTATGCTAATAAATCATATGGAAAACCTTTGTTATTGTTGATAATTAGAAACAATGATATAAATGGTGCTAGAAGGCATGCTTATTAAATATATACATGAATGCTATATAGATTATGTTTGACCTAATGTTATGTTTTTGTCTAGTACCCAAACTAATGATTATTCTAGAAAGCCTTCTTGTTGCTAACATTATGAGTCATGATGCTAAGGGTTATAAAAGGTATATTTACTGATTGTATTAATAGCTATGCTTCTAACCATGTAGAAACCATCCATGCTTTGCAATATTCATGCTATATATATATTCATATATTAATGGATAAATTATCCTTGTCGACTAATGATGAAATATAAAGGTATAATTCTTCTTACTTCTCTTTTACTTTAGCCCTCATGGGGCATGCCATTTACTGTAGCCCTCTTGGGGCTTGCACTTTACTTTAGATCCTGTGAGGCTTGTCATTTATTTTAGAACTTGTGTTGCTTTTTCTTATCTATATTTATGTGATGATGATTCCTAGCAAGGCCGGAGGATATGCTTATGTGACCATGATGCCCGAAAAGGCCAGAGGATATATTAATGTGATGATAATGCTCAGCAAGGATGGATAATGTATATATAAGATGAAGATGCCTGCCAAGTCCAGGAGATATGTTTATACTATTATGATACCCGACAAGGCCGTAAAATATTATGATGATATGATGATACATGACAAGGTCGAAGAATATATTGATAATATTATGATACCCAACAAGGAAGAAGGATATGATGATGATGTGATAATACCCAGTGCGTCCAGATGATATGTTGATGATATTATCATACCCAATTTGATTGTTGGATATGTTTATTTTATGATGATACTCGGTTCAATTTCGGCTAGCCCTATCTTTTGTAATTGTATGTTTATTTATGTTCTTGTGTAGTGTGCTATAATATTGACTTT
>NW_025825704.1:1122873-1124670 GCF_002878395.1 Capsicum annuum | reverse complement strand
AAATTTAGTTCAATCTAAGTGTACATATTCACATACATTAATACATATATATATATATATATATAATATATATTGGGATAGAGAACAAGTTTTAGCATGAAGTTTAAAATCATTAACCTTGGTTGTGTAACTCAAACTATTATAAGGGCCTCCACATGCTATATGGGTTCAGATCCCTTTGCTGAAAGGGTCTCAGTAGGTATTAGCCGCACGAACTAGGAAAATCCAAGGATGAGCCAGGGAATACCTCGACCCCAACCAATCCAATATATATATATATATAAGTGTGAACCATACACACGATCATAAAGACCCCCATGCCGACAACTGTGGTTTCTTGTATCGGTCCTCCTAGGACCTCCACCTTCCATGACGAGCTACACAACCCCCTTGAAGCCCAACTAAAATAAGTTTTACATAACACATCTATTTTGGAATTATCCATTAAGGCATCAATGTTGCACCTCTACGCACACGCAAGTGTACGTGATCGTACAACTAGTATAGAGACTGTCACGACCCGAACCAAGGCCTGGCCGTGAAGAGCATTTTGAACCATGGAGGCCTAAAACACCCCTATCTGTCTGGTAATCATGCACCTAATTCATATGACTAAAGTAATGCGGAAGAAACACAATAATTCAGAAACATGGTCATAAATATGAAAAGAAACAATAACGGGGAAATAAAGTTTCCCCAACATCAATCAACCTCTAAACAACTGTCTGCAAAAATCTCTAACAAATGACCGAGTCAAGTAACTATATATGAACTGGGACAAGGCCCCCAATAGACCAAAAACTAATAAATAATAAATGAAATAGCAGACATCAGACCTTTCAAAATATAGAAAGCTCACCACTTGATTGTGCAATCTATAGAAAGAAATTTACTGGTTATCTGGACCCCTAGACTGTGCCTCCGAACCTAGGAGGGAAGGAGGGTCAATACAAAAGTACTGGTACGTAGAGAAATCAAAAAAGAAGTATAATATTTTTACATAACAAAGGTGAGAGCCATTATAAAGCAGTTTCATATCAAATCATTTGAAAACACATGGGCATAATGTAACTGTTTTCAATAACACTGAAATGCAGCTGAGCTAGGTGGAATACCTTACATAATTTTCACCAACTGTCAAACCCCGATTGCCGCCGAGATTAGAGTATACATAAGGGGAAGACACACAAGATCACATAGTATGGTGTCTCGACCCAATGGTAGTACCCAACATCACTTAGCCCGGGATCCTACCTATAATCCTAATTTGGGAATAACATAAAGTCAAGTACTCAAGATCACTTAGCCTGGTACCAAATTCCCGTGTCGGCAAACACGGTTTCCAGCGATGAGCCCTTATACTCAAACGCCTTCTTCAAGCATCCACCTATCACATATAAAATCAGTTCATTCAAATTTTATCTGATTCAATCACATATCATATTCTGCAGGGTATCATCATACCTGACTTGCAAGCCATCAATATCACATCATTCTTCTCATTCAACCATTGTATTCAACATGAATAACCTTCTCGTTTTAAAGTCAAAATCATATTAATTCTCAAAATATTTCATGTCATGCTCTTCAAGATATTTTCAAACAATTTACATCATATGAAAATTTAAAACAAATTCACATCATTAGAGGAAATTTCATATCATTCATGCTCTCAAGTTAACATCTTTTCGAAATACATGCATATACATATATCATATAGCAAATCACTTTGGGAGTAGGCCTAAGGGCCAAATCAATATCATAAAATGTTTAAAAACATAATTATATTTGTAATTT
>NW_025825704.1:1111858-1122773 GCF_002878395.1 Capsicum annuum | reverse complement strand
CATGTCATGCTCTTCAAGATATTTTCAAACAATTTACATCATATGAAAATTTAAAACAAATTCACATCATTAGAGGAAATTTCATATCATTCATGCTCTCAAGTTAACATCTTTTCGAAATACATGCATATACATATATCATATAGCAAATCACTTTGGGAGTAGGCCTAAGGGCCAAATCAATATCATAAAATGTTTAAAAACATAATCATATTCGTAATTTCAAAACCCCTATTTGAAAACATGAATTTTTAAAGCCCATGAGATTTTTGAGATAACCGTACATACCTCGATTACTACGAATATTGGGTACTTCTTGAAGCCTACGTTGAGAGGATTCTAAATATGCGATTAGTTCCTAAAACCCCCGTTTGAATTTTGAGTTGCTTAGGTTTTTATTTTGAAACCCTAAGGAGAATCCTTGAGCACTTTTGATGAATGAAGGTGTATTTTGGGGTCCTTGGAACTGAGTTTCTTGTTTTAGGGCTAAGTAAGGGTGGAAAAGGACCATTTTTCCCCAAAAACAGAGTGTTTAAGTCTCTTAAAATCCTTACATAGGCGCTGCCTATGCTATCACCTATGTTTACATAGGCGCCACCTATGCTATCGCCTATGTTTACATAGGCGCCACCTACTACTTTGAAAGACCATAACTTCTTGCTCGGGTGACGGATTTTAGCAAAATTGGTATCGTTGGAAAGATAACTCAAAGACCTATCATTTGACACATAGTAGGATCTCTAATTCGACATATACAGAGAGTTATGGTTGATCGAAGCTGATATAAATTACAATGTCCACTAAAACTTAATCGATCAAAATAGTTTCAACTCATCCTTGAGTTTAAGGACCTCTATGGTCTAAATTCCAGCTTGAATGGATTCACATACTACACAAATAATTAACATGCCATATTGGCATAGGATTTATGGCTTCGGGATTATCAACGCATCAGTATCATGGTCTATATTATAGCCCGACATGTGGGGCGTTACATTATCTCCCGCTTGGGATCATTCATCCTCGAATGAGGGGTAGAAATATATTGAAGCTTAGAGGTATGGAATAACGCAAACATGACATGTCCTCTAATAAAGAATACACTGATATGAAATATGACCATATGGATGGAACTACTGATGTTCTGAATTCTTATACCGGACATGCATATCTAATGCATGGAATACACGATTGAAGCTACTCATAAGCTGAATTCTCCTAATGAACATGCATTGCTGATGCATGGATTTGTTACTGAGTTGTTCTCATGAACGCAGAACTGGATACACTGATAAGCTGAACTTTTTCTATTGGACATACATTTCTAATATATGCATATCTGACTGAACTGACGTATGAACGTATGACTGAATATGCAATGATAACTGGTGCAAAGCTTGTAATAAGAATCTATGCATGCAGCTAAATGAGGTATCTCCTCCTTGGGACCCTATGTCCCTCTATGAATTCTCAGTTTACTAAGATACTAAAAAAACTGAGGCGATGCACAGGGCACCAATGAATTGAATCATAACTGAGCATCTGGAATCTGAATTTAATGCATGATGCATGAACTAGGCTATATTCGTAACTACTAGTATACTTTATCTTGGAATAGTAGCATGCCTAAGATTTTGAGTAGCATGAATAAGAGCAAAGACGAGAAAACAAGTCATGCGAGTCTGACTGCTAAACTGACTTATTGGCCATACAGACTGAATTATACTACACCCTCATACTTAACTGGAGTATCTCTTCAACACTCTCTCTAAGGAAGTTCTAGCAGTAATAGGGAGCCATGAACCTTGGGTATAGAATTTTCAGACCTTTGGAAATACAACTTCTTACTTTCAGTCTTACCGCACTTCCCGAATATCCCTTGACTATACTATTCCCTATAAATATCATATTCATTTAAATCAGCTTAAAATTCTCATATGAGCATTGACAAATCTTTCTACTAATGTCAGAAATAACTTAATCTCTTTGTCGTGATCAAGCCTAACTCTAAGTCACAAAAAAAATACAACATGCTAGACCACGCTATTATTCTAAACCATATGATGCAATCTTCTATATCTTCTTTAAAGATCACATCCTAAGTATAGCATGCCTTACCACTTCAATGACTACTTTGAACTCTAATATGAAGTCGCTAATGCATATTGCGACCTTCCACTACAATCCTAAAACGTCATTCAAGCCTAATTTATAACCACATGTTAACTCTAAGGTAATCACCCATAAATACATACTTCACATAGTTTCTAAACTATTATCAATATAACTCCCATGCGCTATCCTAAAAACATACACACACCAACTTTTCCACTAGCCATCACATTTATCAAACTTAGCCCAAATCTTACTTCATACTTATGGCCTTATCTAAACAAATATACTATGATCTTCCATCAAGAAGAACATTTACATCAGCATCACTATCATTGCATAGGAAGGGTCACTAAAAGGTTAAAATATAAGACCCTCAAGCGTGAAAAGATCATTATACGGGACTGAGCACACTATAAAGAGTGAGTACATGCGTCAAGAGTTGCATGACCTCAACTAAAGTTCATAACATAAGGAATGTGATTCCGACTACTTGAATGAACTAGAACTCATTATCTTGGAATTGTGTGACTCTCTATCATATGCCGAAATCATGAACTATGATCACGGAACTGAATTGTAAGGCATGATTAAGCATCCGAATAACTAAAAAAATACTGAGATAGGAATTGGTTGAGATCCACCCTCACTTTCTGATGTTCTAAATCATACTGCATCACTACTAAAATCTAAGAGCCTTACTTGGTCATTCGTTCTATCATCTCTCCCTCAACTTCACATCATCATCTAGAGTTTGGGAGATCCTTTACCAGATTCTAACTGAACTACACTTACTCCACTCTAGGGACTGAAAAAAATGACAATGTATGCATATCATAGAACTTAACCCGAATGACTACCTTCTGGGATACATTAGTTTGCACACTTATTTCTATTGGTTCAACCTTCAAAACTAAAACTTATGTTCTAACACTTAACATGGATATCACCAAGCCTTTGATGAACCAAACCACTTTTGACATAGAGTACTAATATCGCGACTCCCAACTTATGCCTAATTACTATGAGAATCAAGATCATATAAAAGTCTCAACACTATCAATCAAAACACTTTAACCTAACTATTTAGAACCCATATAACATCTACTAGTGTTTCCCCATCTAGCAACTCAACGGTACTACTAGCCACATGCAATATGTAATGGCCTTAGAAAGAATGCCGCAACCTCATGTAACCTTAGGCATACTTCTACATCACACATACAATATCGTAGATCACTAAAAATCAAATAAACTTAATCTATTGCATGTACCGTTCAAGCCTATTAGATCACTTCTATACAACTAGTATTCATTAATCAAGAAATCTTCACATCCACCTTCATGGACATCAATTATTCAAACTTAATATCTAGTTCTATGCATGATTTACAACCCAACCTTACACAAAATTTTCACTTGGAAACTATAAATAAACATCACGAAACACTAGTGCACTAGAACTTCATAACCACAATAATCGATCATGACCTAACGATTTTCCCTTATCATAATCCATTAGCATGTACTATTTCAGCACCTCAAGCCTACTAACTTAATCCCACAAAACATGCATCATCAAACTCTTGCCTCTATTTACCACCACGCCATTTAAATTTAAGCCTATAGTTTAATATCAATTATCTACCACCAATGAAGAATGCAACATAATATAAATATACTAATCCATCAAATTGGGATATTCTATCCAAATATCTCAAAAATCTACTACATACCTTCTCACAAGTAGCACTAGTTTACAACTACCAATGAAAAGAGGGTCAAGGGGGTTAAAGCCTCATAATAGACATGGTTAACCTTATCCTTATATTATAACCCCGTACAATCATATCTACTTATACTACTTTCTCACATCATAATTACTTACCCAAGCGTGCATTTACACTACCTTCAAAGTCCACAACAACCATGAGTCTATACTTATAACCTACTGGCTAATCTGGCCATTTTCTTACTTTAACCAAGGACAATTCACCTTGCCTAATAACTCCTTCTCTATCTTCTACTAATAAACCAACACATAAGGACGAATCATCTCTATACCGACCCAATATCATGCAACCAAATTCAGCTATACATATATTAAACCTACACAAGAACAACAAGTTGCTAGTGAATCGATATAGGCCTCACACGACTTCACTAGACTTTGATTTTGTATTTTGAACAAGAAAATGAGATGAATGATAAGTCAACTATGCTAGTGAATCGAAAGAGTCCCACACAGCTTCACTAGACTTAAATTTTTTTTTTTCAAAAACACCATGATAACAAGATTACATATTACAAAGGATAGAAAATTGACACATAATATTTAATGGTCTAAGAATATACATTTTATTCTGTATAAATAAAAATCTAAGTAAAACACTTTCTCCATGGACTACCATACCGTCCACACATACTGCTAGCTACCACATTAGTTTATCACTATAAAGGGGTAAATCATCCTCACTCTGACTTCTAACTTTGTGACTTCACATCACCAACTTTTTGGTCTAATTTCATTACCAATAGGTCATGACAACAAAACTTTAACAGACATTACTATTTGGGTGAAAATACAGTTCCAACATTATGCTACACATTATTATGTCTGAAGCTTGACACTGGCAATATAAGTTCTGAAAAAAACTGAATACACTTAATACTGCAGGCTGAAAAACACGATTTTATCAAAATCAAGGTTCACACTAAAACCAACACATTATAAAGCACTAATGGACTTTTCTCAAGTCCTTACAAAAATCTTATATGATTCGATCAGAATGAACCATACCATTTAGACTCTAAAATTTTGTACTTGAATCGGCCCAATAATGAGACATGTTTGAGAATGTCTGAGTAAGGAAAGAATTGGGATGACTGCTACTTTCGTATGGGAGATACCATAGCACATATTTGAGAATAAAAGAGGAACATTCTGACTCTATTGCATGAACTAGAACATGAAGAAAGAGAGAGATTCCTAAAATTCCTAGTAGCCTCCTGCTTATAAGTGTGGCGCACTACACACCGATAAATAAGAATCTACCCGCCGTAATTTCGCAGACACCCTAGGACCATGAACCGTTCTTTGATACCAAGTTTGTAATGATCCAAACCAGGGCCTGGCCGTGATGAGTATTTCGAACCATGGAGGCCCGAAATACCCCAATCTATTTGGTAATCATGCACCTAATTCATATGATCAAAGTAATGTGGAAGAAACCCAATAATTCGGAAACATGGTCATAAATATGAAAAGAAACAATAATGGGGAAATAAAGTTCCCCCAACATCAATCAACCTCTAAACAATTGTCTGCAAAAATCTCTAACAAATGACTGAGTCAAGTAACTGTATATGAACTGGGACAAGGCCCCCACTAGACCCAAAAATAATAAATGATAAATAAAATAGCAGACGTCAGGCCTTTCAAAATATAGAAGGCTTACCACTTGATTCAGCAATCTGTCAAAATAAATTTACTGGTTATCTGGACCCCTAGACTGTGCCTCCAAACCTGGATGGGAAGGGGGTCAATACAAAAGTACTGGTACGTAGAGAAATCAAAAAAGAAGTATAATATTTTTACATAATATAGGTGAGAGCCATTATAAAGCAGTTTCATATCAAATTATTTGAAAACACATGGGCATAATGTAATTGTTTTCAATAACAATGAAATGCAGCTGATCTAGGTGGAATACCCTACATAATTTACACCGACTGTCAAACCCCGGTTGCCACCGAGATTAGAGTATAGTGAGGGGAAGACACACAAGAACACATAGAATGGTGTCTCGACCCAATGGTAGTGCCCAAGATCACTTCGCTTGGGCTCCTACCTATAATCCCAATTTGGGAATGACATAAAGTCAAGTACTCAGGATCACTTAGCCTGGTACCAAATTCTCGTATCGGCAAACACGGTTTCCAGTGATGAACCCTTACACTCAAATACTTTCTTTAGGCATCCACCTATCTCATGTAAAATCAATGCATTCAAATTTCATCTGATTCAATCATATATCATATTTTGTAGGGTATCGTCATACCCGACTTGCAAATCATCAATATCACATCATTCTTGTCATTCAACCATTGTATTCAACCTGAATAACCTTCTTGTTTTCAAGAAAAAATCATATCAATTCTCAAAATATTTCATGTTATGCTTTTCAAGATGTTTTCAAACAATTTACATCATATGAACATTTAAAACAAATTCACATCAAGAGAGGAAATTTCATATCATTCATGCTCTCAAGTTAACATCTTTTCGGAATACATGCATATACATATATCATATAGCAAATCACTTTGGGAGTAGGCCTAAGGGCCAAATCAATATCATAAAACATTTAAAAATATAATCATATTCATAATTTCAAAACCCCCATTTGAAAACATGAATTTTTGAAGCCCATGAGATTTTTGAGATAACCCCACATACCTCAATTACTACGAATATTAGATGCTTTTTGAAGCATACTCTGAGTGGATTCCAAATATGTAATTAGTTCTTAAAACCCCCGGTTGAATCTTAAGTTGCTTGGGTTTTTATTTTGAAACCCTAAGGAGAATCCTTGAGCACTTTTGATGAATGAAGGTGTATTTTAGGGTCCTTAGAACTGAATTTCGTGTTTTAGGGCTAAGTAAGGGTGGAAAAGGACTATTTTACCCCAAAAATGGAGTGTTTAAGTTAATTTAAATCTTTATATAGCCGCTGCCTATGTTGTCGTCTATGTTTACATAGGCTCCACCTATGCTATCGCCTATGTTTACATAGGCACCACCTATGCTGTCGCCAATATTTACATAGGTGCCGCCTACTACTTTGAAAGGCCATAACTTCTTTCTCGGGTGTCGAATTTTAGGAAAATTTGTATCGTTGGAAAGCTAACTCAAAACCCTATCATTTAACACATAGTAGGCTCTCTAATTCAACATATACAGAGAGTTATAGTTGATGAAAACTGACACAAATTACAACATCCACTAAAACTTAATCGATCAAAATAGTTTCAACTCATTCTTGAGTTGAAGTACCTCTATGGTCTAAATTCAAACTTGAATGGATTCACATACAACGCAAATAATTAATATGCCATATTGGCATAGGATTTATGGCTTCAGGATTATCAATGCATCAGAATCATGGTCTATATTGTAGCCCAAAATACGGGGCGTTACGAAGACTTAGACAGTAAGATATCATTCCCATGAGGACCAGTAAATTAGAAAATTATTCAATCTTTAGTTTAAAACAATTGTGTATTAAGTTCTTGAAAGTATCATGATGATTTTAATTTTATAAATAAAATATAAATTATTAAACAAGTAATAATTAGTGAGGACTAGAGCAAAGCAAGCAATGGTTGTAATCAATAATGAGGATGATTCCAGGGTTGAGGTATTCTGAACAATCATACAATTATCTATTCTTATCATAGTCTAATTGGTTATCAGGTTGATGATTTGCAAGGTTTATGCAACTATCTTGGTCTCCCGACCTCATATCTTTTATCTATTGAACATTGTAGCTATAACTCCTGCAGAGACACCACAATTCTTCTAGATTCCTAAAGTTGTCCTCTTGCAAGTGAACAAAGCAAGGCTTCTGGGTATAACCCTATCCTAGATGCTAATTAAATCCATTATTTAATAAAAGAATAAGAACCTTACTCCCTAATTTCTTCATTCTATCCTATGATTCTCCTGTCGGATGCACACAGAAATATAGATTTATTCTAATGGTGGCCAATCATTAAAATAGTAAGCTCAAGAAATTAAGAACAACCCAGATAATAATACAAAAAGAAACAATGAATAAGAATATAAAAGAGAAATCATGTTCTTAGCCTCAACCCCAGAAATAGGGTTTTTAGCTACTCATGTTTGAATTCATCATCCAAAATAAGTAATTAATCATGCCCTAAAAAAGTCTTGAAGTAAAGAAATTAAAAAGAATGTCTAAGAACCCTCAAAGAGAGAAATTTCTCTTTTTTCACCGCTCCTATGCTTCCCAAAAGTCCCTAAAATTATCTTGGATTTTTCCTTTTATAGCTGGGACAAAATACTTAAAATCTTCCCGATTTTGCCACACGGAGCATCACGCCATGCCTTCAATTGCTATTTTCCATTAAAATTTGGGAAATCACAGAGCTCAAGTATTCCTTTAAATTTGAAAAATGCACCCTCACCGTGATGCATCACTATCATGGTGAGCCACTGGATTTGGACAATTTTGAAACATCCATCCTCCGTGACGTGCTAAATTTTCAGGTCATACAATTTGATAAGTTAGACTACTTCGCGATGCAGTGGTTTCGCGAACCTGTACTGAAAAGTACCATGTGAGAACTTACGCCTTTTTGCAATGTGTTGATTTCCTGAACCTTTACTAGAATTTGACCATTGCTATTTTGTTGGTCAGCGTGACACAGTGTCTTCAAATGAGGATTTCTACTTTCTAGCTTCCCCTTTTTAGCTTTATTTCACTACCTTGTATTCCTTCAATCCTTTCATAACAGCATTGTATCCAAATTCACACAATTCTTCATGATTTTTAGCCTGAAAGTACTAATCATATCCATTAGGCATGAAACGGAATAAAAGCTGAATTATACTTAAGAATTCATAGAAATGTTCTTGAACTAAGTCTAAATCTGGGTGCATATTGGTGCTTTGAGCATATAAATTTTCCCAAGATCAATCAACCAAAGTTATCATCGTACCATTATGCCTACAAACTTATAATTATGTCATACAAATTCCATCAACTTGGGGAATATCATGACTCCCTTTGTTCATTAAATCTAGTTGGGGTAATGTCACAACCCTTTTTGTCTATTAAATCCAGTTTAAAATTAAAAAAAATAGCCAAAAAGGCCTTTAAAACCTTTTTTATCCATTTACCCATTTATGCAATGCAATAGTTTTTGGTAAGTACATAAAATAATGTGATTTACCATATTTTTAAATCAAATTATGCAAGTGGGTTGAGGGAACCCAATTCCAAAATCAAAAATAATTAATTTGGGGGAATACCTCGACCCCATCCTATTCACTAGACCCATGAGCCCTAGCAGGTTTCAAAATACATACATAAAACATGAAAACTTGCATTAAAATCATAGGAATTCAATTTCGTTAACAATAATTCTAAAAACCTCAACAATTCAATATTGATGTTCAAATCCACATAAATAATATTTTAAACACATGCTTTAAGTAAAATAAGTTTAAGGGGAGAAGTACATTCCTTAATGTAACACAATTATGTAGAGAAATCACCACTTGGAAGATCTAAATGATCAACCTTGAGAAACCCTAACTTGTTCTTGACTTAGGGATTTGAGAGTGTTTAAAACTTCTTTGATTTGATAAAGGATGAAAATAACCCCATTTTTGGTATTTTATGGATGTGGGGTCTAAGTGGGGAATGAGGGAATTAACCAAAGTGCGCTTAATAAAAACACTAAAAAATTACCGCTCAGCTATTATGGGTCACCTTACAGCATGTAACGACTAACTACGAGTCATCCCGTTGACTCATAGTTTGGGCGGTGTCCCGAGGCACCCCGATTTTTGACCGTACAAGTCGAACCTTATGACTTGTACATGACAGAAACATAGGGCCACTACACTAGTGAGACTACAAGTCCCATATTATGACTCTAATGTCACACCATGAGTAATTTTATCTTAATCTTACTCAGGTAAGAAATTTTAAGTAACACAGTATTCACCCTATGATTTGGGTCCTACGAACCGTAATGTCAACTTACGACTCGTAAGGTGAGTAGTTATCAGGGTAGTAAGCTCAAAGTCAAGAAATATTTTAGAGGCAAAAATATAGGGTGATATATAACAAACGACCACCCCCCCCCCCCCCCCCCCCCCCCCACCGCTCCCATAAGATCATTTGTCCAAGAAAGATGAGTCAAGGCATCCCTTAGCACGATTCTAAGAGCAAAACACAACCATAATTTCCTTTAACAATGTCAGAAAACAAAGATAATAGGGAAAACACTTACCTTGAGCACGATTGTCTAATGCAGGGAACAAGAACGGATATCTAGACTTCATGTCCTCTTCAAAATCCCAGGTAGCTTCATTAACCTTTTGGTTTCCCCATAGAACCTTTACTGAAACCATATCTAGTCCTCAAACGATAGACTTTTGTATCCAAATCTTCACCGAGGACTTTCTCATAAAACAAAGAATTCAAAATACGAACACTTTTAATTGGCATAACAAAAAAAGGATCACCTGCATACTTGTTCAATATCGAAATAAGAAAAACTAAATGAACAGAACCCAAACTCAAAGGCAAATCCAACTCATGCACAACATTAACTACTCTCCTTAAAATCAAGTATGGACCCACATACCAGGGACTAAGCTTCCCCTTCTTACCAAATCTCATCACTCCCTTCATAGGAGATGCCTTCAAGAACACCCAATCACCTACCTCAAACTCCAACTCTCTTTATCGGACATCTGCATAGGACTTTTGGCAACACTTAGTGGTTTTAAGTCTATCCTGAATCACCTTCACCTTCA
The DNA here is from genome assembly GCF_002878395.1 of Capsicum annuum. Classification (NCBI taxonomy): domain Eukaryota; kingdom Viridiplantae; phylum Streptophyta; class Magnoliopsida; order Solanales; family Solanaceae; genus Capsicum; species Capsicum annuum. The sequence goes on along the minus strand of NW_025825704.1, from coordinate 1,112,087 downwards.
CCATATCTTAGCGAACAAAGTTCAGATGGAATAACCTAGTTTCACCAACCTCAAACCATCCAATAAGAGATCTACACCTCCTATCATAAAGAGCCTTAAAAGGAGCTATCCAAATGCTCGAGTTATAATTATTGTTATACTCAAACTCGATGAGTGGATAATGATCCACCTAACTAAGACCCAAATATATCACACAGGACCTTAGCATATCATCTAAAGTATGAATAGT
>NW_025825704.1:1101303-1108858 GCF_002878395.1 Capsicum annuum | reverse complement strand
AATTAAACCATGCGGACTTATAATCATACCAGTTATACGTTTGAGGCCTGTGAGGCATCAATAAGGCAATTGGGGTATGCAGGTGGTCTACAAACCATTTGAAAGGTGTTAATATCCTTTTGATGGTGAACCTAGAATAGTCGATGTATTTTGGGTTCCTTTCATTCATGGAATGTTCGACTTTGATAGAGTCGTTGTCTACAAGGATAGCTTCATAGTATCTCCTTGTTTTGAGCAGATTCTCCGTATCCACAAAGTTTTTATCGTTGTAGATTGGCTTTATTAGCTGGTCTAGTGGATATCCTTCATATTCTTTATCAAAGGCAAGAACTGGCATTACGTGAGGGGTAACGAATTTGAATTCCTCTTTGATGGGAGGAGTTGTTGCTGTTGTTTTGCCTGTTTTAGGATCAATAGGCTGTGCGAAGGTTTCAGAAGCCTTCATAGTATAACTCTGCTTCGACCGAACAGACGAACTTGATGATTGTCCTTTATCAAAAGGTTTATTAGTCTTCAAATCTACCAATCTAGTTGCCATTGGTGGAGGAAGCTTTGGAAATTCTTCCAAAGCTGCATATTTGTTTTGAAACGGTAACTGTAGTTCCGGTTTCAGTGTAGGCCTTTGAGGGACTGATGGTCTTAACGGATTTAGCAGGTCTGATGGAGTGTCAAATGGTCTGGCCATCTTTGTTTGTTCCTATTTGCTCTCGACTGGGATTTTCCCTAGTGTAGTGGGTCTCATTCCCGCCCTGTAAGAATTCTCTTGCTAGAAAATCGGGAAGGGAATTGTTTTCTCCTTTGATAAATTCTATTTTAAAATGAAAGCTAGATAGGAGAGCATACCATTTGGCAAGTATTTGTTTAGAAACCAGATTTTTAACATCCTTTTGTAAAATCTCTTTAGCAGATTTGCAATCTACTCGAAGTAAAAATTCCTTGTTAATAAGGTCATCTTGAAATTTTGTAATACATAGTACTATAGATAAAATTTCTTTTTTGATTGTGCTGTAATTTCTTTGGGAGGAATTCCAGATTCTAGATTTAAATCTGACTAATTGTTCAGAGGAATTACTGCCAATGTTTTGCTTCAGAATACCTCCATACCCGAGATCTGAAGCATCAGTTTCGACAATCATCAAAGCTTCAGGGTTGGGGATACCTAAACAAGGATGGTCCTTGACTAATTCCTTTATCTTAATGATAGCTCTGGTTTGCTCAGAGCTCCATGGAACTGGAACATTTTTAAGTCTTTTGTAAAGAGGTTTACAGACTTGCCTAACGTTAGGGATAAAGTCAGCTACATAGTTAAGGCTTCCTAAGAACCTCTAAATTTGGGTTTTATCGCTAATTTCATTAGGGAATGCGGAGGAGAACTCTATGGCTCTGCAAATAGGTTTATAACAACCCTGATAAAGATCATGCCCTAAGAATCTTATAGATGTCTGGAAAAGCTTTATTTTCTTGGCACTTATGACTAAGCCATTAAACTTATCAATTTTGAAGAAAGTATTGAGGTGTTTTAAATGAGAATCAATATTCTCAGAGAAAATAAGCACATCATCAATATAAATAATTAACATATGGCTATAAGGATTGAAAATACTATTCATGATATTTTGGAACTCTATTGGAGTATTTTTGAGTCCGAATGGCAAGACATTCCATTCATAATGTCCGAAAGGGACATTGAAAGCAGTCTTGAATTTGTCGTGTTCAACAATTTGAATATGCCAAAATCTTGATTTCATATCAAACTTATTGTAAAGATTAGCTTTAAAACTTCTCTTTAAAAGATACTTTTTGTTAGGAATCGGATGTTTGATCCATTTTAAAACTGCATTTACAAGCCTGGGAGTACCTCATTCATTTTTTGCGCTGTTATTTACATAAAAGGCAGAACAACTCCAAGGATGATTAGAGGGTCTGATAATCCCATTTTCTAATAAATATTTTATCTCATTTTTGCAGATTTCCATCATTTCTTGGTTCATTTGAATGGGTCTCGCCTTAGTAAAGATGGCCTGTTCATTGAATCCAGTAATGTAGGGAAATTCTACTAAATGCCTCTTTCTTTTCCAAAATGCATTGGGAAATTCAGAACAAACTTCTTTTTCGAAAGTTTTTTTAAGATTGGCAATTTTACTCACCATCTTCGGGGTTTTTAAAATTTATTCAATTTTCTTTACTTGAATTTCTTGCTTAAGAAAACAAATATGTGAAGAAAGTCTATTAATTTTAAAAGCAGTTCTTTCTTTAATAAGGTTACCTTCTTCTTGTGAGAGGGGCCTTAATAAAGGGAAGAATAGATTTTGATTTAACATCATCGTGCGAATTCCATCAAAATTACTTGTGTAAGGTCAAATTTGATTAACAAAATGTACTCCTAGAATGATATCTTCAGTGATACCTTCAGTAATGACAAAATCATAGACAACACAAATGCCATTGTTGCAGATATGGGCTTTTGAAAGCATGTAATCGAGTTTCATCTTTACTCCAGTGGCGGAGTATAAATAAGAAGTGCTTTTCTGTAGATATGTGGTGGGTATAAGTCCTTTGACGATGCAATTGCTATCGGCTCCAGTATAAAAAAGGGCGACTCTGTTACAAACAAAGTCTTTATTTATGACAATTTTTACTGCGATGTGTTTGCTATAAGCTTTAATGGCGGTTATGGCGGCACCTGAGATAGAGGGACAGTTCGAGCCAGGGAATGATTCTGGCTCTTTGAGGTGATCATTTTGATCATTGATCATTGGAGAAGCTGTAGGTGATTCTGGAGGGGAATCATGCTCTGGAAGAGACACATTTTTTAGAACCCGTTCGGTAAGAATGTTGAGTTCAACTCGATCGAGTCTGATTTTTAGGTCTCTGATTTCTCCCTTGAGGGTGGAAACTTCCCCCTTAAGATCAGCTATAGAAGGTTCCCCAGGTTTATCAAATCTAGACATAAATTGTTTCATGCTTAAAGGCTGAATAATAGGTTTGGGGGACTTTTCTTCTTGAGAAAGCATCAATCTTTTGAGTTCTAGAAGATATTTATTTCTAGGCTCATCATTTTGGATGTGTTGTATGATGTCAAATAGGATTTCTTTAGGTTTTCCAGAGATGACACAAACAATCCTTTTTGTGTAAGTACAGAAAGTACCATTACAAGCACAATCTTGGCCATACTGAGATTTATCGGATTCATATGTAGTGTTCATAAAGTCGTCATCGCTATAATCGTCACTAGAAGAGATGGAAGTGTCAGAAGAGTCTTTCATTATAGAGAACAATTTCTCTTTAGTTTCTTCAGAGAAACCTAATTGATTGATCTTATTCTTCTTACCAGATCTACAATCTTTAGCTCTGTGTCCAGTTTTACCACAAGTCCAGCAAACATCCTTATTTTTAAAGGATTTTCTCCTAGTTTTTCTACTAGATTTATAAGACTCCTTTTTTGAGGATTCTTTTCTAGGTTTGGACTTTCTATGAGACTTATAGGATTTTTTCCTATATTTCTTACTAAATGGAGAAGAAAGGTTAGCAAATCCAAAATCTTGACAGAAGGTTCCTAATCCATATTTGGAAGCACTATCACTCTTAAGTTGCTTCTCATGTTTTAGGTTTGTGCAGAGGTCTATCCCTACGGTGGTAATAAAGCATATGATGTCTCCATAAGTTAAAATTCCATAAGGGATTTTTCCTTCGAACCTATCTTTCATTTTGGTTCTAACTTTGTCTGCGAACAGGGGAGGGAGACCACTAATGAAACGTTCTTTCCAGAAGTCATTGTCACAGTCAGGTCTAACCATAATTTTGACTAAAGAGGTATCTTTATACCACCTAAAGTCTGCCAAATCCTTGCAGGTCAGGTTGTTTAGAATTTCAAGGCTCCTATCTTGGAATAACTTGGGCTCTCCTATAAAATGTCTAGTTATATGATATAGGAGGGTAGCACAGGCGTCTTGTTTTGCAACTTGCTCAAGGGTTTCTCGACCACTTTCATTTTTCACACCAACGGTTTCCATGGTCGTGGCCTCATAGATAAGGCTCTTAACTTCATTTGTGAAATAGTTGTCCCACCAATGCTTTATCATACCAGTGAATCCTGATACAATCATGGTGACTGCTTCTTTGTCAGAAGATCCTCTGATTTTATAAGCCGTAATAGCGACGCCCATTTCATGGAGTTTGTTATAGATTTGGTGTTCTTCCAATCCATCAACATTTCATTCAGTGATGCCTCTACCATCATGATTTGAGGTGGAGAAGTAAGGGTTTTCCTCAAACTGGATGCCTGGAGGAGAGGGTCATTTGTAGTAGTTTTTCTTGGTAGAAAAACATTCATTGGTAAGTTTTGAAAGGGAGTTTTTATCCTTTTGGGTGCTAGATTCGCCTTTCTTCATTTTTAATAGGCTAAACCTGGAGAGTTTCTCATTGATTTGTTCTAGGATTTTTCCTAAAACTTTGAAGTCATCGCTGAGAGTAGGGAATTTCTCCTTTTAAAATTCTAGAATTTTAAAGATAGGATTAGTAGTTAGACTAGGTCCTGGAATACTCTTCTCTGGAGTGGGTGATCTGAAAGGAATTTTTATGCTTTTAGCATCATCTATTTGATAGGAGATAGTATGAAGGACCTGATTAGTATAGTTGTTTTGTTCAACTATCCTGTCTAGGTCTCTGTTGACAAGGGCTGATAGGGGTCTATCGTGCTTCTTCTTGAAGGGACAAGCATTGAGAATTTCATTGGAATGGAAAATTTTTATTCCTTCAAGGGGAGGAGTAACTGATTCAATTACTTTGTTACTCTGAGTATACCATATATTAATGATAACTTGAAGGAATTCGTTTTTGTTTTCTATTCTTCCAGTGAATTCAAACCACCTAAAGAATTCAATGTCGCATCGAAGTCTTTTCATATCAGTTATCCAGAGTATACCAACTTCTCAGTACAACTTTTAACCCTCAAACAAACGGTCAAAAAGAAAGGACCATTCAAACTCTAGAAGATATGTTGAGAGCCTGCATTACTGAATTAAAGGGTAGTTGGGTTAACCATTTTCCTTTGATTGAATTTGCATACAATAATAGGTATCATTCTTGTATCCGTATGGCTCCATTTGAGGATCTCTAATGTAGGATATGTAGATATCCAATTGGTTGGTTTGAAGTAGGTAAGACTGCAGTAGTAGGGCTTAACTTGGTGTTTGATGTGTTAGAGAAGGTTCAGTTGATCAGACAAAGGCTTAGGGCTGCGTGTAGCCGATAGAAATTATATGCATATGTGAGGAGAAAGGACCTCGAGTTTGAGGTCGGTGATCTTTTGTACTAGAAAATCCCTCCCATTAAAGGAGTGAAGAGATTCGACATGAATGGAAACTAAGTCCCTGATATGTCGGTCCCTTCAAAATTCTCAATTATTTTAGAAAGTTAGCTTACGATCTTAAGTTTCCTTCAGATTTAGCCTCAGTACACCCAGTGTTCCATGTCTCGTTGTTGGAAAATTGAATTGGTGATCCAGTAGTAGTTGTTACCTTAGAATGTGCCGATATACAAAATAGTCTTTCCATTGCGGAAGTTCCAGTAGAAATTCTTGATCATCAAGTTCATAGACTAAGGAACAAAAAAATTTCACTAGTCAAAGTTCTTAGGCGGAATCAGTCCGTTGAGGGATCCACATAAGAAGCAGAGGTAAATACGAGGACCTAGTACCCTCATCTTTTTTCTGCTAATCCAGATTTAGTATAAGGTAGTAACTTCTTAAGATTTCTCTCTATCATGCTCAGTCTCAGTTGCACATCATGCTTATTTTATTCGTGCATTTACAAATCAGTTCAGTTATGTAATCCATGCATCGGATATACATGTTCAGTATGTAATCTCAGTCCAGCAGTTTTCGTCAGCTTAACTAGTTTTATTCTAGGACGAATGATCCCAAGGGGGAGATATTATAACATATCGTATTTTCCTAGCATAATCTAAGTCTAATACATGAGTATTTGTATACAAAATTTTCGAAACACTCATTATTTTTAAGTTTAGAGCCCGTCGTTACCTAGGAAATACAATTAGCTTTCCAATGATATATAATTTGCCTAAATCCTATAACCGGGTAGGAAGTTATGGTGATTTTAAGTTTCAGTCGTTAAAATGGGTCATTATAACCCTTAGCACATTGCGGAGAAACTCCAAATGACAATTGTCAATTTCCAATGTGACTTTGCGATCATGGAACATAGCGGAGTAGGCTAATTTTCCATTTGGTAATTTCCAGTGTGCCTCCTTGATGTTGGCATATCGCGGAGGTGGCCAAATTGGAATTCCAAAGACTTACCGCAATAGCTTCATTTCTCGATGTTTTTCCAAGTCCCAATTGTCCATTTTCAGTGGCTTGGCATGATAGTGTCGTGTCACGCCAAGGCCAACAATCGGGATGGTCAGCTTTTAGCTTCGGTTTTTAAATTTGTTCAAGGGTATTTAGGTCTTTTTTCTAAGCCCTAAACTCATCCTAAAACACAAAATTTAGCCCCAATTGACCTAAATAATCATTAATTATTCAATTCCTCTAAAATTAAAGATCCCCTTTTCCAAGAATAAGAAACCCTAGCTATCAAATTCAAGACCTATCCTTAGGAACTCACCCAGAACTTCAAGAAAATCATTATCTCAGGTATGTTAGATGTTCATCCATGGAATTCCTTTCATAGATGGAGCCCAACTAACTCATTTTAATCACCAAGTTATAATCTTTACAAGATATTATGTTTTAAATTATGATTTCATCCATGAATCTCCATGCACTATTGATTTTATACCATGTTACCATGAAATTATCATTACTATTCAATTTTCCATGTTTTAATATTATTATTTATTGAATTAAACCATAATTTAGAACTATTATGTTGAATTCATGTTATTTTTATATGTTCCATTGCATTCCTATGATTGTTTTAAGCCCTAAACTACAAGTGTTTTATAAAATACCTACAAGCCTTCACATTTTGGTCCTTTAAGCTTTAGTGTCATTTTACTATTATTGTTTTGAGTCCTAGGGGTATTGAATGCCCTAAATACATAGCTTTTTATATAGTCTAGTATCTATAGATTATAGAATAGTCTTTAGAACATACTACAAGCATTATTAGAACAGCCAGTTGATAGTTAGATAAATTCAGAACAACTAGTATTTCAGTGTCATTCAGTTAGGAGTAGGATTTAGCACCGAGTGACTGTAGGGATGGCGGATTCCCCGTCATTAGGAAAAGTCATTAGTAGTAGTTCCTATACTCCAGAACAACGTAGCCAACGTAGGATATGAGTACTCAACTGTCAGACTAGGCTTGACTATCCTAAAAGGGTCACCCGTCAGATCAGGCTTGACATCCTTAGTTCTTTGGACATTATATCAGTTTAGTGGATCCACACAACCATCGTTAGTACCTATGGTACGATATTTACACCCTTCCAACTAGGGTTACAGGTTGGACCCCAATTAGCTCAAATTGCAGAATATCGGTTACATGATACCTCTCACAGTCTCAGATATAGTCTCAATTACAATCTCAAT
>NW_025825704.1:992944-1098303 GCF_002878395.1 Capsicum annuum | reverse complement strand
AAATATATCACACAGGACCTTAGCATATCATCTAAAGTATGAATAGTCCTTTCCACTTGTCCATCCATCTGAGAGTAGAATATGGTGCTAAGGTTCACCCATGTGCCTAACCTTTGCTGAAACTAATGCCAAAAATAATAAGAGAACTGCGTACCTCTATCCACAATAATGGTAATGAACACACTATGTAAATTGATGATCTCCTAAATAAAAAATCACGCATAATCCTCTCCAGTGTAAATAATCCTTGTAGGAAAGAAGTAAATCGACTTTTCTATCCTATCCACGATGACCTTAATCCATGTTGATTACCTCCCAAGTCAACATAGGCAACTCAACCTCTTGGGACATGCCGTCAGGACTCAAGTGCTCAACTTTCACTTACTGACATACCATACACTTAACCACGAAATAGTCATATCCATCTTTATTTTTTGACATAACTCGAGCTAGGGCCTAGTCATGTCGTGTGACTCAAGTCCAACCGAGATTGGAGACCACCCCAATACCCAACCATAACCGTTCTACACCCTATGTCAGATGAATTTCAAATATATAACAAGATAGAACAATTATAAATCAAATGAATTAATTAAAGTCTATGACCATACTCCAACAACCTCAATCAAATACCTAACCTGCGCAAACCCAAATGCGAATACCAATACCAAGGATGACACTAATACCAACATAGCCCATGGTCATAGTAGTCCCACAAAGCCTCACCCAAAAACAAAGAATATCCAATCGGGACATGCCCCGACAATAGCAAAAAACTAAGGTCCATGAAATAAAATAATGTAAAAAAGTCCATAGCATGAAATAGAGTCTTCTGGAGTATGGAAGCTCACCACTTTAATTTGATACAAAGTTTCCCTAAATCAAAGTCACTGAGTAGGAGGAGTAGTATGGACGATTCCTGAATTGTGTGAGGATACAACTCCTGAAGATGGTTAGCGAATTGAATGCTAGCATGTACTCAGGAGTAAGGATAAAATAATGCTAATCAAAAAACAAAGTAAACAACTATATACAATCACAAACATATTTACATATATTTCATGCCAAGAAACAAATCTGGATTATCATGATTTTAAAACCTTAACTTGGGTCATGTATCCTGGTTTTCCTAAAACCCCACTGGTTATATGGGTCCAGTGTTACCCCCTGAACGGGACCCAATGTGCGCAATTGCATGAACTGGAGATTTCATAGGGGTCTTGAATTTCCATGTACCCTTCGCCCTCTAAGATACATATACAAGTATAGACTTGGGGGACTCTCGTGTACCCTACAAGCATAAGGTCACAAAGATTAATACTCATGTTAAGAAACATGGGTTTCTAGAGTCCGTTAATCAGACTCACACCTTCATGGATAGCTATCATAACCTCCTTTATTACCTAATAAAAATATTTAGCACGTAACCAACCATTTACAAAGGGGACTTTTAATTAGGCATTTACCGTGGGTATCATCATACCAAAATTAGAGCTTGTAAGCCTATCTATTTATGCTATACCAAAACCATTAAACCAATTAGACTCTAAAGTTTCTAATTAAACCAATACAATGGACACCAAGGATTTTCCAATCTATTTAAAACCAACCAAACAAATATAAGTTCCATTACCATATTATGCAATGTAAAGTTTTCAAGAATAGTCAAATTATGTGACAATCATTCTCATTGACATTTTATCAAACATGTTAAGGGCATATAGTTTCTAAAAGCAAAACCATGTATCAATTGAGTATTCTCATGAAACAACATGTTCAAATTGTAAATGTAACATGAAAAACCATAAGTAAAACAAGGGAAAGCATTATCCAACCAAGAACAACCAAAACCCCCAACATTTATTTTAAAACAAAATATTACCACAATAATACCTCAAAAACCACATTAAAACATACTTTTAGTTGAACTAACAATGAGGGAGGAGTAACATGTTGTAACGACCCAGGACTATTCCTTAGTCGTCACACAGTGCTTATAATCTCGACTGACCACAAGCTAACCCATGAGCTGGTACCTGTTATGAGACTTGAATAATAATATCATAATAAAGAAAACATCTAATATTTCCAGAAGGTTTTATCATTGAATTAATACTGAAATATGAATCTATAGAAAAACTAACTGAATCTGATTAAATACTGGTAAACTAACAAGTCAACTGAAAATCTAAATACTGGATAACTGACTCTAATGTCTGAATAGCCTATAAATATAACTAACTGAATATGAGTTGATGGGACAGGCCTGTAACTAACTTTGTTAACTACTGAAATAGAGATATGAACTAAAATAATCTGTCCTCGAATGATGAGGACTCACTTATGCTACTGTACTGCTGATAGCCTAAGGAGTGAGGTAGAAACATGGTCTGGGAATTGAGCATCAACACCTATGATATAATACATCCTAGCGTAAAAGAAAGGTATGCAATTAGTACTTTAAATGTACTGGTATGCTAAATGAGGTATGATAATATGCATAGTTTCATGAACAGAACTAATAATTATCTGAATATGCATGTAAAACATGGAGTACTAAGTAGAGAACATAGAATCTATAGATACTGAAAATATGGGGAATCTGTAAATACTTAGTATGCATAAAAGTTTGTAAATACTGAAGATACATAAAAATTTGTAGACACTACGAATGCATGACCAAGCATATAAGATGGACTGAGTAAAATCTGTAATTTAAAATACTAAAAAATACTGATATCTATATGCTTTGGTTAAGCAACTCTAAGACTGCATAACTGAACTGAGACAATAACCGAGACAATATCTGAGATTGTGGGAGGTACTATCTTACTGACATTCCCCAATTCAAGCTAATCGAGGTCCAAACTGTAACCCCAGTTGGAAGAGTGTTAATATCGTGCCACGGGTACTAATGATGGTTGTGTGGATCCACTAAAATAACATAATGTCCAAAGGATTAAGGGTGTCAATCCTGAACTGATGGGTGACCCCTGCAAGATAGTCAAGCCGAGTCTGACGGGTGACTAATCATATCCTATGCTGGCTAAATAGTTTTGGAGTATAGGGACTGCTATTAATGACTCTGCCTATCTGGTGGGAAAGCTGTCATCCCTACACTTGCTCGGTGCTAAATCCTACTCCCAACTAAAAGACACTAAAATACTAGACTATTCTGAGTTCATCTGACTGGTAACTAACAGTTTTGATAATACTCATAGTATGTTCTGAAGACTATTCTGTATATACTAATACTTGACCAGGTAACAAGCTATGGATTTTGGGTATTCAATAACCCCAGGACTCAAAACAATAATAGTAAAATGACACTAATGCTTGAAGGACCAAAACATGAAGGCTTTTATTTAAATCAATCACTTTTGTAGGCATTTTATCAAACACTTATAGTTCAGGGTTTAAAACATTTATAGGAATGCCATGGAACTTATAAAAATAGCATGAATTCAACATAATAGTACTAAATCATAGTTTAATTCAATAAATAATAATATTAAAACATGGAGAATTGAATAGTAACAATAATTTCAAGGTAACATGGTATAAAATTAATAGTGCATCGAGATTCATGGATGAAATCATAATTTAAAACATAATAACTTGAAAAGATTATAATTTGGTAATTTAAATGGGTTACTTGGTCACCATGGATTTAAGTAATTCCATGGATGAACATCTAACATACCCGAGATAACTAATTTCTTTAATTTCTGGGTGATTTCCTGACGATTGGTCTTGAATTTGAGAACTAGGGTTTCTTATTCTTCAAAAGGGGGATCTTTAATTTGAGAGAAATTAAATAATGAATGATTATTTAGGTCAATTGGGGCTAAATTTCTTGTTTTAGGACGAGTTTAGGGCTTAGGAAAAAAACCTAAATACCCTTGAACGAATTTAAAAATGGAAGCTGAAAACTAACTATCCCAAATTTTGTCCTTGGCGCGAAGCACCACTATCATGCCAAGCCACTGGAAATGGCCAATTGGGATGTGGAAAAACATTGTGATGTAGAGCTATCACGGTAAACCTTTGGAATGACAATTTGGCCACCTCCGCGATGCGCCAACATCGCGGAGGCCGACTAAAAATTGCCAAAAGAAAAATTAGACTGCTCTGCGATGCTCCATGATCGTGGAGTCATACTGGAAATTGACAATTGTTATGGGGTCTAACGATTGAAACTTAAAATTTCCATAACTTCTTACTTGGTTGTTGGATTTGGCCAATTTTATATCGTTGGAAAGCTCATTGAATTTCCTACTAATGGCAAGCTCGAAACTGAAAAATAATAAATGTTTGAAAAATTTTATATACAAATACTCGTGTATAGGGACTTAGATTATGCTAGGCAAATACGACATGTTACAATATCTCCCCTTTGGGATCATTCGTCCTCGAATAAAACTAGTTAAGCTAAGGAAAACTATTGGACTGAGCTTACACGCTGACTATGCATATTTGATACATAGATTAAATGGCTGAACTAATTTGCAAATTCATGATTGATATGAACATGATGTGCAACTGAAACTGAGCATGATAGAGATAAATCTTCAGGTTAGTACCTTATACTGAATCTGGATTCGCGAAGAAAAGATGAGGGTACTTGGTTCGCATATCTACCTCTGCTTCCCAAGTGGCTCCCTCAATGGACTGATTCCCTTAAAGAACTTTGACTAGTGGAACTTCTTTGTTCCTTAGTCTACGAATTTGATGATCAAGAATTTCAACTGGAACTTCCTCAAAGGAAAGACTATTCTGAATATTGGCACTTTCTAAGGGAACAACTACCACTGGATCACCAATACACTTTTTAAATAACGAGACATGGAACTCTGGGTGTACTAAGGCTACATATAAAGGAAACATAAGCTCATAAGCTACCTTTCCAAAATAATTGAGAATTCTAAAAGGACCCACATATCAGGGACTGAGTTTTTCTTTTTTTCCGAATATCTCCACTCCTTTCATGGGAGAGATTCTCAAGTACACAAGATCACTAACCGCAAACTCGAGGTCCTTTCTCCTCACATATGCATACATTTTCCAGTGGATCTAGGTAGCCCTAAGCCTTTCTCTGATCAACTAAACCTTCTCTAACGAATCAAACACCAAGTCAGGCCCTATTACTGCGGCCTTACCTACTTCAAACCAACCAATTATTGATGTATATCTCCTACCATAGAGAGCCTTAAATGGAGCCATACGGATACTGGAATGACACATGTTATTGTATACGAATTCAATCAAAGAAAAATGGTCATCCCAACTACCCTTGAAATCAACAAGGCATGCGCTCAACATGTTTTCTAGTGTCTGAATGGTCCTTTCTGCTTGACCATTTGTTTAAAGGTAAAAATTTGTACTGAGGTGGACTTGGGTACCAAGAGTTAAACTGGTACCTCTATCTAAGATGATAGATAAGGTAATATTGTGCAACCTAACCAACTCTCTGAGATAGAGATTGGCATGGGCCTCGACTAAATAAGAGGTATGGACTAGCAAGAAATAAGCTGATTTGTGTATCCTATCTACGATAACCCAAATAAAATAATGCAGATGATGAGTATGAGGCAAACCTGTCACAAAATCCATGTTCACTTTCTCTCACTTCCAAGTGGGACTACTAAACTCCTGTACGAAACCACTAAGTTTTTGGTACTCTATCTTAACTTGCTGACATGTAGAGCACTTAGCTATAAACACTGCAATATCTCTCTTCATTCCATTCCACCAATAAATCTCCCACAAATTGTGGTACATCTTAATGGCCCTTGGATTAATAGAGTAACACGCGCCATGCGTTTCTGCAAAAATTCTTTTCCTCAAATCATCTACACCAGGCACATATAATCTACCCTGACAATGCAAAATACCATTTCTCTCTTGGGAGAAAACCTTCACTTTCTATAATCTGACTGATTTTTTAAACATAACTAAGCTGGGATCTCTTTCCTGCTTTTTCTTTACTTCACAAACTAGAGATCATTCAGCACTACTCTGCACCCATACGTTACCCTCTGCTAAGTCGACTAAGCAGAGACCTAGTCAGGCAAGCTGATGAACTTCCTGAACTAACTTCTTCTTACCACCCTCAACATGAGCAATACTACCCATAGAAAATCTACTGAGAGCATCAGCCACTATATTGGCTTTGCCTGGATGATATAGAATACTCATGTCATAATCTTTTAATAACTCCAACTACCTTTTCTGACGTAAATTCAAATCTTTCTGAGTGAACAGATGCTGAATGCTTTTGTGATCTGTGAACACATATATATGCACCCCATACAAGTAATGCCCCTAAATCTTTAAGGAAAATACTATAGCTGCTAACTTAAGATCATAAGTAGGGTAATTCTTCTTATGGGGTTTAAGCTATCTAGAGGCATAGGCTATGACCTTAACTTTCTGTATGATGACACAACCTAAACCTACCCTGGATGCATCATAGTACACAAAAAAACCATCTGAACCATCTGGTAGAGTCAAGACTGGGGCTGAGGTGAGTCGAGTCTTCAACTCCTACAAACTTTTCTCTCATGAATCCGACATTGAAACTTAACTTTCTTCTTGGTCAATTTGGACATGGTGGATGTAATAGAAGAGAACACTTCAACAAATCAATGGTAATAGCCAGCTAAACCCAAGAAACTCCTTATGTCTGATGGAGAGATAGGTCTAGGCCAGTTTCTTACCGCCTCAGTCTTTAGAGGATCAACTCTAATGCCATCACCAGAAATAGTATAGCCAAGAAAAGTTACTGATCTTAGCTAAAATTCACACTTACAAAATTTAGCAAACAACTAATGAGCTCTAAGAGATTGAAGCACTACTCAGAGGTGGTATGCATGATTATTTTTTCTACGAGACTAAACAAGAATGTCATTAATGAAACCTATGATGAACATGTCCAAGTACTATTTGAACACTTGGTTTATCAGGTCTATGATGGCTGTTGAGGCATTGGTAATACCAAAGGATATGACTAGAAATTTAAAGTGACCATACCGAGTTCGGAAAACTATTTTAGGAATGTCACATTCCCTAAACCTGAGCTGATAATAGCTTGATCTGAGGTCTATTTTCAAAAATAGCTGGCACCCTGAAGTTGATCAAACAAGTCATAGATTCTAGGAAGTTGATATTTATTCTTGACAGTGACTTTGTTCAACCGATGGTAGTCTATGAATATTTTGAGAAAACCATATTTCTTACGCATAAATAGAATAGTTGCGCCCCACGGGGAGATAATGGGTCTGATGAATCCCTTATCTAGGAGATCCTTTAACTGTTCTATTAACTCCTTGAGTTCTGCTAGAGCCATTCTATATGGAAGAATAGATATGGGCTGAGTATATAGAAGAAGGTCTATTCTGAAGTCGATTTCCCTTTCAGGAGAAACTCCGAGAAGATCTTTAGAAAATACATCTGAAAATTCATTTACTACTGGAACTAATTCAAGAGTTGAAGTTTCTGATTTAGAGTCTTTGACTCACATAAGATGGTAAATACACCTCTTCGACATCATCTTTTGAGATATAAGGTACAAAATCAACTGACCTCTAAGAGCTGTGGTACTACCCCTCTATTTAAGGACTAGTTCAAATGGGAATTGAAAATGAACTATTCTATTTCTATAATCAACAGAGGCATAACAAGAGTGGATCCAATCCATACTGAGAAAAACATCAAAATCCATCATCTCTAACTTAACGAGATCAACTGAGGTAACTTTTTGAGATATTATAACCGGATAATTTTTGTATACCTGTCTGTCTATAATGGAAACGCTTACCTGGGTAGACACGAAAAAAAGCTCTTCTATGGTTTAGGACTTAATCAAAAGTTGATGGCTATATATGGAGTTATAAAAGAAAGAGAAGCTCCAGGATCTGGTAAAGCATAAATATGTAAGTGAAAGACCTACAATGTACCACTAACTACGTCAGGAGAATTTTCCTGATCTCGGTGAGACTGAAGAGCATATAATCTATTCGGACGCTGACTACTAGTAGCACTGGAAGTGGCACCCTACTGAGTTGGGCGACCGGATGGAACTGACGATTGATGGGACTGGCCCTGTTGGCGCTTATCCCTACCTTTCTGAGCAACTACCCGACACTCTCAAATCTGATGGCCTGGCTTTCCACACCTAAAGCACACATCACTACCTGCTCTACACTCACCTTGATGGTGTCTGCCATATTTTTAAAGTAGAGGATTTGTACGAGCACTTCTAATACTGAACAGGGACTTTGAGCTTGATGCCCTATCCCTATTATCGTTTCTGAATTTGGATACTGGGGAACTAGCGAAGAGGGTGCTAGGGCTGTAAACCTCTGATGAAACTGAGGACGTTTACCATCTTCTGACTTTGGCTGACTGAAATTAAAACTACTCATCCTAGCCCTCTAATCTCCTATCTCCCTCTCCTTAATATTTTGATCTTCTATCTATTCAGGATAGACCATCAGCCTAGACAAGTTCATCTCACTAATAAGCATTGCGGTCCTGCACTCTTTGACCACACTATCAGATACACCAGATATAAACTTACTCATCTTGGACCTGTTATCAGCTACCACATAAGGAGCTTACCTAGATAACTGAGCAAACTTGAGGGAATACTCCCTCATGCTCATGCTGCCCTGCCTCAATTTAAAGAACTCTAACACTTTGATCTCTCTCAACTCTAATGGGAAGAATCTATCTAAGAAAGCTGTTGCAAACTCTTCCCACTCTACAAGCCCTATATTAATACCCTTATCCACCTTCCACTACTTAAAGGAAGTATGGGCTACATCCTGTAATTGATATGTAGCCAATTCAGCACTCTGACTATGGATCACCCCCATAGCATCCGTTATATTTTGTACTATATATAAGAATTCCTATGGATCTGCTTCAGACTTGGATCCCGTGAAAGAAAGAGGATTTATTCAGGTGAAATCCCGAATTCTAGTTGCAGCAGTATTGGCCACTGGGTTGTTCGAATTAGTAGCTGGCCATTCATTCTGTGTTGTATAGAGTTGGATAGAGTAGTGAACGCAACCCTAAATTCTGTGTGAGAGATGTTTTTGTCCAGAGGATCTGCCCGGATGGGCTGAGGGGCTAGCTGATTTCCTGTTCTTCTTAGGAGGCATATTCCGTAAATGAAAGGAAGAAATGGATTAGACAGGGAGTTTAACTTAAGATCATTCTCACTCATACAACATGAATACTGATTGAAGGGAAACTATTTCCTAAACACCTTGTAGTCTCTCGTCCATAAGTGGGTACGCTACACACCCATGCATAAGACTCTACTCGACGTCACTTTCAGACTTTCTAGGACACTTTAAAACCTCAGGCTCTAATACCATGTTTGTAATGACTTAGGACTACCGCTTAGTCGTCACACAGTACTTACAGTCCCAAGGGACCACAAGCTTACCCATGTGCTGGTACCTGTTATGAGCACTAAATAGTAATAGCACAATTATAGAAAACATCTGATATTGCCATAAGGTTTTATGACTAAATCAATACTGAAATATGAATCTACAGAAAAGCTGACTGAATCTGATTAAATACTGATAAACTAACATGTCTATTGAAAATCTAAATAATAAATAACAGACTCTAATGTCTGAAAATCTTTTAAAACTGACTAACTTAATATGAGTTTATGGGACAGGACCCGAACTAACTCTACTAACTACTAACATAGAGATATAATGTAAAATAATATGTCCTTGAATGATGAGGATTCACCAATACTGCTGTACTGCTGATAGCCTGAGGAGTAAGGGCCAAGCGCAGTTCAGGAACTAAGCGTCAGCACCTATGATATAATACATCATAGTGCAAAATAAAGGTATGTGATCAGCACTTTGAATGTACTGGTATGCTAAATGAGATAGGCTGATATGCATGGTTTGATGAATAGAACAAATAATTATCTGAATATGCATGGAAACATAGAGTACTGAGTAGAGAACATGGAATCTGTATATACTAAAAATATGGAGAATCTATCAATACTGAGTACACATAAAAGTCTATAAATATAGAAGATACGTGAAAATCTGTAGACACTGGGGATGCATGAACAAGCATATAACATTAATTGAGTAAAATCTATAAACTAAAATACTGAAAAATACTGAATCTGTATGCTTTGGTCAAGCAACTCTAAGACTACATAACTGAATTGAGATTGTAATTGAGACTATATCTGAGACTGTGAGAGGTATCATCTAACCGATATTCTGCAATTTGAGCTAATTGGGGTCCAACCTATAACCCTAGTTGGAAGGGTGTAAATATCATACCATAGGTACTAACGATGGTTGTGTGGATCCACTAAACTGATATAATGTCCAAAGAACTAAGGGTGTCAAGCCTGATCTGACGGGTGACCCTTTTGGGATAGTCGAGCCTAGTCTGACGGTTGAGTACTCATATCCTACGTTGGCTACATTGTTCTGGAGTATAGGGACTACTACTAATGACTTTGCCTAATGACGGGGAATCCGCCATCCCTGCAGTCACTTGGTGCTAAATCCTACTCCTAACTGAATGACACTGAAATACTAGTTGTTCTGAATTCATCTAACTGTCAACTGACTGTTCTAATAATGCTTATAGTATGTTCTAAAGTCTATTCTATAATCTACAGATACTAGACTAGATAAAAAGCTATGTATTTTGGGTATTCAATACCCCTAGGACTCAAAACAATAATAGTAAAATGACACTAAAGCTTAAAGGACCAAAATGTGAAGACTTGTAGGAATTTTATAAAACTCTTGTAGTTTAGGGCTTAAAACAATCATAGGAATGCAATGGAACATATAAAAATAACATGAATTCAACATAATAGTTCTAAATCATGGTTTAATTCAATAAATAATAATATTAAAACATGTAAAATTGAATAGTAATGATAACTTCATGGTAACATGGTATAAAATCAATAGTGCATGGATGAAATCATAATTTAAAACATAATATCTTGTAAAGATTATAACTTGGTGATTAAAATGAGTTAGTTGGGCTCCATCTATGAAAGGAATTCCATGGATGAACATCTAACATACCTGAGATAATGATTTTGTTGAAGTTCTGGGTGAGTTCCTAAGGATTGGTCTTGAATTTGACAGCTAGGGTTTCTTATTCTTGGAAAAGGGGATCTTTAATTTTAGAGGAATTGAATAATGAATGATTATTTAGGTCAATTGGGGCTAAATTTTGTGTTTTAGGATGAGTTTAGGGCTTAGGAAAAAGACCTAAAAAATACCCTAGAACAAATTTAAAAACCGAAGCTAAAAACTGACCCTCCTGATTGTTGGCCTTGGCGTGACACGACACTATCATGCCAAGCCACTGAAAATGGACAATTGGGACCTGGACAAACATCGAGAAATGAAGCTATTGCGGTAAGTCTTTGGAATTCCAATTTGGCCACCTCCGCGATATGCCAACATCAAGGAGGCACACTGGAAATTACCAAATGGAAAATTAGCCTACTCCGCTATGTGCCATGATCGTAAAGTCACATTGGAAATTGACAATTGTCATTTGGACTTTCTCCGCAATGTGCTAAGGGTTAAAATGACGCATTTTAACGACTAAAACTTAAAATCACCATAACTTCCTAACCGATTATCGGATTTGGGCAAATTATATATCGTTGGAAAGCTAATTGAATTTCCTAGGCAACGACAGGCTCTAAACTTAAAAATAATGAGTGTTTCGAAAAATTTGTATACAAATACTCATGTATTAGACTTAGATTATGCTAGGAAAATACGGTATGTTATAATATCTCCCCCTTGGGATCATTCGTCCTAGAATAAAACTAGTTAAGCTAAGGAAAACTGCTGGACTGAGCTTACATGCTGAACATGTATATTCGATGCATGGATTACATAACTGAACTAATTTGTAAATGCACGAATGACATAAACATGATGTGCAACTGAGACTTAGCATGATAGAGAGAAATCTTAAGAAGTTACTACCTTATACTAAGTCTGGATTCACAGAAAAAAATGAGGGTACTAGGTCCTCGTATTTACCTCTGCTTCTTATGTGGATCCCTCAACGGACTGATTCCGCCTAAGAACTTTGACTAGTGAAAATTTTTTGTTCCTTAGTCTATGAACTTGATGATCAAGAATTTCTACTGGAACTTCCGCAATGGAAAGACTGTTTTGAATATCGGCACATTCTAAGGTAACAGCTACTACTGGATCACCAATTCACTTTTCCAACAACGAGACATGGAACACTGGGTGTACTAAGACTAAATCTGAAGGCAACTCAAGCTCGTAAGCTAACTTTCTGAAATAACTGAGAATTTTGAAGGGACTGACATATTAGGGACTTAGTTTCCATTCATGCCGAATCTCTTCACTCCTTTAATGGGAGAGATTTTCTAGTACAAAAGATCACCAACCTCAAACTCGAGGTCCTTTCTCCTCACATATGCATATAATTTCTATCGGCTATACGCAGCCCTAAGCCTTTGTCTGATTAACTGAACCTTCTCTAATACATCAAACACCAAGTTAAGCTCTACTACTGCAGTCTTACCTACTTCAAACCAACCAATTGGATATCTATATATCCTACAATAGAGATCCTCAAATGGAGCCATACAGATACAATAATGATACCTATTATTGTATGCAAATTCAATCAAAAGAAAATGGTTAACCCAACTACCCTTGATTTCAATAACGCAGGCTCTCAACATATCTTCTAGAGTCTGAATAGTCCTTTCTTTTTGACCGTTTGTTTGAGGGTTAAAACTTGTACTGAGAAGTTGGTATACTCTGGATAACTGATATGAAAAGACTTCAATGCGACATTGAATTCTTTAGGTGGTTTGAATTCACTGGAAGAATGTAAAACAAAAACGAATTCCTTCAAGTTATCATTAATATATGGTATACTCAGAGTAACAAAATAATTGAATCAGTTACTCCTCCCCTTGAAGGAATAAAAATTTTCCATTCCAATGAAATTCTCAATGCTTGTCCCTTCAAGAAGAAGCACGATAGACCCCTATCAGCCCCTATCAACAGAGACCTAGACAGGATAGTTGAACAAAACAACTATACTAATCAGGTCCTTCATACTATCTCCCATCAAATAGATGATGCTAAAAGCTCAAAAATTCCTTTCAGATCACCCACTCCAAAGAAGAGTATTCCAGGACCTAGTCTAACTACTAATCCTATCTTTAAAATTCTAGAATTTTAAAAGGAGAAATTCCCTACTCTCAGCGATGACTTCAAAGTTTTAGGAAAAAATCCTACAACAAATCAATGAGAAACTCTCCAGGTTTAGCCTATGAAAAAAGAAGAAAGGCGAATCTAGCACCCAAAAGGATAAAATCTCCCTTTCGAAACTTACCAATGAATGTTTTTCTACCAAGAAAAACTACTACAAATGAACTTCTCCTCCAGGCGTCTAGTTTGAGGAAAACCCTTACCTCTCTACCTCAAATCATGATGGTAGAGGCATCACTGAATGAAATGTTGATGGATTGGCAGAACACCAAATCTATAACAAACTCCATGAAATGGGCATCGCTATTACGGCTTATAAAATCAGAGGAGCTTCTGACAAAGAAGCATCCACCATGATTGTATCAGAATTCACTGGTATGATAAAGCATTGGTGGGACAACTATTTCACAAATGCAGTTAAGAGCCTTATCTATGAGGCCACGACCATGGAAACCGTTGTTGTCAAAAATGAAAATGGTCAAGAAACCCTTGAGCAAGTTGCGAAAGAAGACGCCTGTGCTACCCTCCTATATTATATAGCTAGACATTTTATAGGAGAGCCCAAGTTATTCCAAGATAGGATCCTTGAAATTCTAAACAACCTCACCTCCAAGGATTTGGCAGACTTTAGGTGGTATAAAGATACCTCTTTAGTCAAAATTATGGTTAGACCTGACTGTGACAATGACTTCTGGAAAGAATGTTTCATTAGTGGGCTCCCTCCCCTGTTCGCAGACAAAGTTAGAACCAAAATGAAAGATAGGTTCGAAGGAAAAATCCCTTATGGAATTTTAACTTATGGAGACATCATATGCTTCATTACCACCATAGGAATAGACCTCTGCACAAACCTAAAACATAAGAAGCAACTTAAGAGTGACAGTGCTTCCAAATACGGATTAGGAACCTTCTGTCAAAATTTTGGATTTGCTAACCTTTCTTCTCCATTTAGTAAGAAATATAGGAAAAAATCCTATAAGTCTCATAGAAAGTCCAAACCTAGAAAACAATCCTCAAAAAAGGAGTCTTATAAATCTAGTAGAAAAACTAGGAGAAAATCC
The DNA here is from genome assembly GCF_002878395.1 of Capsicum annuum. NCBI lineage: Eukaryota > Viridiplantae > Streptophyta > Magnoliopsida > Solanales > Solanaceae > Capsicum > Capsicum annuum. The sequence goes on along the minus strand of NW_025825704.1, from coordinate 1,083,938 downwards.
TTTAAAAATAAGGATGTTTGCTGGACTTGTGGTAAAACTGGCCGCAGAGCTAAAGATTGTAGATCTGGTAAGAAGAATAAGATCAATTAATTAGGTCTCTCTGAAGAAACCAAAGAGAAATTGTTCTCTATAATGAAAGACTCTTCAGACTCTTCTGACACTTCCATCTCTTCTAGTGATGATTATAGCGATGAAGATTTTATGAACACTGCATATGAATCCGATAAATCTCAGTATGGCCAAGATTGTGCTTGTAATGGTACTTTCTGTACTTGCACAAAAAGGATTGTTTGTGTCATCTCTGGAAAACCTAAAGAAATCCTATTTGACATCATAGAACATATCCAAAATGATGAGGCTAGAAATAAATATCTTCTAGAACTCAAAAGATTGATGCTTTCTCAAGAAGAAAAGTCCCCCAAACCTATTATTCAGCCTTTTAGCATGAAACAGGTTATGTCTAGATTTGATAAACCTGGGGAACCTTCTATAGCTGATCTCAAGGGTGAAATTTCCACCCTCAAGGGAGAAATCAGAGACCTAAAAATCAGACTCGATCGAGTTGAACTTAACATTCTTACCGAACAGGTTCTAAAAAATGTGTCTCTTCTAGAGCATGATTCCCCTCCAGAATCACCTACAGCTTCTCCAATGATCAATGATCAAAATGATCACCTCAAAGAGCCAGAATCATTCCCTGGCTTGGACTCTCCCTCTATATCAGGTGCCGCCATAACCGCCATTAAAGCTTATAGCAAACACATCACAGTAAAAATTGTAATAAAAAAAGACTTTGTTCTTAACAGAGTCGCCCTTTTTTATACTGGAGCCGATAGCAATTGCATCGTCAAAGGACTAATACCCACCACATATCTACAGAAAAGCACTTCTTATTTATACTCCGCCACTGGAGAAAAGATGAAAATCGATTACAAGCTTTCAAAAGCCCATATCTGCAACAACGGCATTTGTGTTGTCTTTGATTTTGTCATTACTGAAGGTATCACTGAAGATATCATTCTAGGAGTACATTTTGTTAATCAAATTTGACCTTACACAAGTAATTTTGATGGAATGCGCACGACGATATTAAATCAAAATCTATTCTTCCCTTTATTAAGGCCCCTCGCACAAGAAGAAGGTAACCTTATTAAAGAAAGAACTACTTTTAAAATTAATAGACTTTCTTCACATATTTGTTTTCTTAAGCAAGAAATTCAAGTAAAGAAAATTGAATAAATTTTAAAAACCCCGGAGATGGTGAGTAAAATTTCCAATCTTAAAAAAACTTTCGAAAAAGAAGTTTGTTCTGAATTTCCCAATGCATTTTGGGAAAGAAAGAGGCATTTAGTAGAATTTCCCTACATTACTGGATTCAATAAACAGGCCATCTCTACTAAGGCGAGACCCATTCAAATGAACCAAGAAATGATGGAAATCTGCAAAAATGAGATAAAATATTTATTAGAAAATGGGATTATCAGACCCTCTAATCATCCTTGGAGTTGTTCTGCCTTTTATGTAAATAACAGCGCAAAAAATGAATGAGGTACTCCCAGGCTTGTAAATGCAGTTTTAAAATGGATCAAACATCCGATTCCTAACAAAAAGTATCTTTTAAAGAGAAGTTTTAAAGCTAATCTTTACAGTAAGTTTGATATGAAATCAAGATTTTGGCATATTCAAATTGCTGAACACGATAAATTCAAGACTGCTTTCAATGTCCCTTTTGGACATTATGAATGGAATGTCTTGCCATTCGGACTCAAAAATGCTCCAACAGAGTTCCAAAATATCATGAATAGTATTTTCAATCCTTATAGCCATATGTTAATTGTTTATATTGATGATGTGCTTATTTTCTCTGAGAATATTGATTCTCATTTTAAACATCTCAATACTTTCTTCAAAATTGTTAAGTTTAATGGCTTAGTCATAAGTGCCAAGAAAATAAAGCTTTTCTAGACATCTATAAGATTCTTAGGGAATGATCTTTATCAGTGTAGTTATAAACCTATTTGCAGAGCCATAGAGTTCTCCTCCAAATTCCCTAATGAATTAGCGATAAAACCCAACTTTAGAGGTTCTTAGGAAGCCTTAACTATGTAGCTGACTTTATCCCTAACATTAGGCAAGTCTGTGAACCTCTTTACAAAAGACTTAAAAATGTTCCAGTTCCATGGAGCTCTGAGCAAACCAGAGCTGTCATTAAGATAAAGGAATTAGTCAAGGACCATCCTTGTTTAGGTATCCCCAACCCTGAAGCTTTGATAATTGTCGAAACTGATGCTTCAGATCTCGGGTATGGAGGTATTCTGAAGCAAAACATTGGCAGTAATTCCTCTAAACAATTAGTCAGATTTAAATCTGGAATCTGGAATTCCGCCCAAAGAAATTACAGCACAATCAAAAAGGAAATTTTATCTATAGTACTATGTATTACAAAATTTCAAGATGACCTTATTAACAAGGAATTTTTACTTTGAGTAGATTGCAAATATGCTAACGGGATTTTACAAAAGGATGTTAAAAATCTGGTTTCTAAACAAATATTTGCCAAATGACAACCTCTCCTATCTAGCTTTGATTTTAAAGTAGAATTTATCAAAGGAGAAAACAATTCCCTTCCCGATTTTCTAGCAAGAGAATTCTTACAGGGCGGGAATGAGACCCACTACACTAGGGAAAATCCCAGTTGAGAGCAAATAGGAACAAACAAAGATGGCCAGACCATTTGACACTCCATCAAACCTGCTGAATCTGTTAAGACCATTAGTCCCTCAAAGGCCTACACTAAAACTGAAACTACAGTTACCGTTTCAAAACAAATATGCAACTTTGGCAGAATTTCCAAAGCTTCCTCCACCAATGGCAACTAGATTGGTAGATTTGAAGACTAATAAACCTTTTGATAAAGGACAATCATCAAGTTCGTCTGTTCAGTCGAAGCAGAGTTATACTATGAAGGCTTCTGAAACCTTCGCACAAGCTGTAGATCCTAAAACAGGCAAAACAACAGCAACAACTCCTTCCATCAAAGAGGAATTCAAATTCGTTACCCCTCACGTAATGCCAGTTCTTGCCCTTGATAAAGAATATGAAGGATATCCACTAGACCAGCTAATAAAGCCAGTCTACAACGATAAAAACTTTGTGGATACAGAGAGTCTTCTCAAAACAAGGAGATACTATGAAGCTATCCTTGTAGACAACGACTCTATCAAAGTCGAACATTCCATGAATGAAAGGAACCCAAAATACATCGACTATTCTAGGTTAACCATCAAAAGGATATCAACATCTTTCAAATGGTTTGCAGACCACCTGCATACCCCAATTACCTTATCGATGCCTCACAAGCCTCAAACGTATAACTGGTATGATTATAAGTCCGCATGGTTTAATTTCTTATATGTTAGACCAGGGCACACCTGGTTTATTAAATATTGTTCGGCCATGGTATAAGATATTATCCTTAGATGGTTCTACGAATGGTGGATCTATTTTGGAGGAATCAAAGAAATCCTCCCTTTACAATTCATTAATAGGTTCAATGATTTCTGTTCAAAAGAAGGGTATGTAACCCTCCCAGAGCACATTCAAATGTGCAAATTCTTTATTAAAAAGCGAGTTTCATACATTATATCTTGGAACTTCACTAAATGAGAACAGGATCGTATCAAATATTTATCCAAAGAGATAAAGGTCAAGGGCTGTACTCCCAAGCTAGTAGCGCCAAAGACTCCTTATAAAGGAAAGACAGCTTCATCAGTTTCACCTCCAAACAATGCTTCACAAAATAAGAAGACACTGAAAGAAAAATTGAAGAAAGCTTTGCAAGATATGGAAAGCCAAGAAACTAATGAAAAAGAAGTCTTATAGCTTCTAGAAGAAGCTTCTTCCACAGGAAGCAGTGATAATAATGGAGATATGCTAAATCCCAAAGGAATAGCTATGGCCTATATGGACCCCTATTAAGAATAGGGAAATGACCCTTCAAAAAAGTAAAGGTTCAAAGAACTGGAGTTGCTTTTTTGGAAGGGCATTCTACTGTTCCTAATGGGAATCTTATAGACAAGATTTTCAAAAAGCAAAGGACTCAACTTTTTCAAAAGGCAAAAGCACTCAACTACCTTTACAAAAGGACTGTCGGCTACTAAGACTTGATCTTAGCCTTACACTTGTACACTTTAGATATATTTTACCTTTCACTTTTGTCTTTATAAGACATGTTGTAATTCTAGAGAAGGCATCAAAAAATTTCCAACATAAGAAATATTTTGCTTGCCTAAACTCTCTTGTAATATTTTCAGTTAATGTTTGAATAAAATCTTGTAAGTTGTTTTAATGTAGTAGGTCCTCGTATTTACCTCTGCTTCTCATGTGGCTCCCTCAACGGACTGATTTTGCTCAAGAACTTTGACTAGTGAAATTTTTTTGTTCCTTAGTCTATGAACTTGATGATCAAGAATTTCTACTGGAACTTTCGTAATGGAAAGACTGTTTTGAATATCGGCACATTCTAAGGTAACAACTACTACTGGATAACCAATTCACTTTTCCAACAATGAGACATGGAACACTGGGTGTACTGAGGTTAAATCTAAAGGCAACTCAAGTTCATAAGCTAACTTTCTGAAATAACTGAGAATTTTGAAGGGACCAACATATCAGGGACTTAATTTCCATTTCATGCTGAATCTCTTCACTCCTTTAATGGGAGATATTTTATAGTACAAAAGATCACCGACCTCAAACTCGAGGTCCTTTCTCCTCACATCTGCATATAATTACTATCGGCTATATGCAGCCCTAAGCCTTTGTCTGATCAACTGAACCTTCTCTAATACATCAAACACCAAGTTAAGCCTTATTACTGCAGTCTTACCTACTTCAAACCAATCAATTGGATATCTACATATCCTACAATAGAGATCCTCAAATGGAGCCATACGGATACAAGAATGATACCTGTTATTGTATGCAAATTCAATCATAGAAAAATGGTTAACCCAACTACCCTTGAATTCAATAACGCATGCTCTCAACATATCTTCTAGAGTCTGAATGGTCTTTATTTTTGACCGTCTATTTGAGGGTGAAAAGTTGTACTAAGGTGGACTTGGGTACCAAAACCCTTTTGGAATGCTTTCTAGAAATAAGAGGTAAACTGGGTACCTCTATTTAATATGAAAGACAAGGGAACAACGTGTAACCTAACCAACTCTCTGAGATAGAGTTTGGCATAGTCCTCAGCTAAATAAGAGGTATGCACTGGCAAGAAATAAGCTACTTTGGTCATCCTATCTATGATAACCCAAATTAAATCATGTTGATGATGGGTACGAGGCAAACCTATCACAAAATCCATGTTCACTTCCCCCCACTTCCAAGTGGGAATTTTGAACTCTTATGCCAACCTACTAGGTTTTCGGTGCTCAATCTTAACTTGCTGACATGTATAACACTTAGCTAAAAACTCTAAAATATCTCTCTTCATCCCACTCCACCAATAGATCTCCCATAAATTACAGTACATATTAGTAGCCCCTGGATGAATAGAGTAACGTGCACCATATGCTTCTGCAAGAATTCGTTGCCTCAAATTATCTACACCAAGAACACACAATCTACCATGACAACGAAAAACACCATCTTCCCCTTGGGAAAAAACCTCCAATTTCAGGTCTCTGACTGATTCTTTTAACTTAACTAGGTTGGGATCTCTGTCCTACTTTTTCTTCACCTCAGAAACTAGAGATGATTTAGTGCTACTCTAAACCCACACACTACCTTCTTCTGAGTCGACTAAGCGAACACCTAGTCGGCAAGATGATGAACTTCCTTAGCTAACTTCTTCTTACTATCCTTAACATAAGCAACACTGCCCATAGATAATCTACGGAGAGCGTCATCCACTATATTGGCTTTGCCAAGATGATACAAATCACTCATGTCATAATTTTTCAATAACTCTAATCTTCTTCTCTGACGCAGATTCAAATCATTCTGAGAGAAAACATACTGAAAGTTTTTGTGATCTATGAACACATCTACATGTACCTAATACTGTAATGCCTCCAAATATTTAAGTCAAATACTACAGCTACTAACTCAAGATCATGAGTAGGGTAATTCGTCTCATTAGATTTAAGCTAACTGGAGGCATAGGCTATGACCTTACCTCTCTGCATGAGGACACAACTGAAACCTACCCTGGATGTATCACAGTACACAACAAAACTATCTGTACCATCTGGTAGAGTCAAGAATGGGGCTGAGGTGAGTCGAGTCTTCAACTTCTGAAAACTCTTCTCACATGAATCTAACCACTAAAACTTAACTTTCTTCTGAGTCAATATCGACATGGGGGATGCAATAGAAGAAAACCATTCAACAAATCGATGGTAATAGCTAGCTAAACTCAAGAAACTCCTAATATCTGAAGGAGAGATGGGTCTAGGACAGTTTCTCACCACCTTAATCTTTTGAGGATTAACTCTAACGCCATCACCAAAAATAATATGGCCAACAAAAGCTACTGATCTTAGCCAAAATTCACACTTTTTAAATTTAGCGAATAATTGGTGAGCTCAAACAGTCTGAAGCACTACTTTAAGATGGCCTACAAGATCATTTTCTCTATGAGAGTAAACAAAAATGTCATTAATGAAGACTATGTTAAACATGTTCAAGTACTATTAATACCCCTATCTATATTCCACTTCTTAAACAAAGTATGGGATACATTCTGTAACTAATATACAGCTAACTCAGCACTCTAATGAGATGTCACCTCCATAGCATCTGTTACCTTTTTCACCATATCAAAGAATTCTTGTGAAACCTTTTCATTCTGTGCTGCTACAGAGTTAGCTATAGTTGTGAATGCAACCCTGAATTCTGCGTGAGAGATGTGCTCCTCCAGAGGATCTTCCTGGATGCGCTGAAGGGCTAGCTGATTTCCTATTCTTCTTCCATTGTTCTAGGGTGGCATGTTTTGTAAATGAAAAGAAGAAATAGATTAGACGTGGCTTTTAGACTTTCTAGAATACTATAAAACCTTAGGCTCTGATACAAAGATTGTAATGACCAGGGACTATCCCTTAGTCGTCAAACGGTGCATACAGTCCTAAGGGACCATAAGCTTACCCATAAGCTGGTACCTGTTGTGAGCACTGAATAATAATATTATAATTGCAGATAACATCTAATATTTCCATAAGGTTTTATTACTTAATCAATACTGAAATATGAATCTATAGAAAAACTGACCGAATCTAATTAAATACTGAAAAACTAATATGTCAACTGAATTCTTAATACTTGATGACTGACTTTAATATCTGAAAAGCCTCTAAAGCTAACTGACTAAATATAATTGTATGGGACAGTCCCCCAACTAACTCTACTACATACTGAAATAGAGATATGAAGTAAAATAATCTGTTCTTGAATAATGATGACTCACCACTTCTACTATACAGCTGATAGCCTGAGGAGTGAGGTTTGAACGCGGTCCAGGAACGTAGCGTCAACATCTATGATATAATACCTCATAGAGCAAAAGAAAGGTATGCGATCAGTACTTTGAATATACGTGTATGATAAATGATGTAGGCTGAAATGAATGGTTTCATGAACAGAACTAATAATTATCTGAATATGTAGGTTAAACATAAAGTACTGCACATAAAACATGGAATCTATAGATACAAAAATTATGGAGAATCTGTAAATACTGAGTACGTATAAAAGTTTGTAAATACTGAAAAAACATAAAAATCTGTAGACACTGGGATGCATGACCAAGCATATCACATGGATTGAGTAAAATCTATAAATTGAAATACTGTAAAATACTGATATCTATATGCTTTGGTCAATCAACTGTAAGAGTGTATAATTGAACAAAGACTCTAACTAGGACTATATTTGAGACTGTGGGAGGTATCATCTAACCGACATTCCCTAATTTGAGCTAATCAGGGTCCAACCTAAAACCCTAGTTGGAAGGGTGTTAATACAATGCCATGAGTACTAACGATGGCTATGTGGATCCACTAAACTGATATAATGTCCAAAGGACTAAGGGTGTCAAACTTGAACTAACGGGTGACCCCTGCGAGATAGTTAAGCCTAGTCTAACGGGTGACTACTCATATCCTATGTTGGCTATGTAGTTCTGGAGTATAGGGACTACTACTAATGACTCTGCCTATCTGACGGGGAAGCCACCATCCCTACACTCTCTCGATACTAAATCCTACTCCCAACTGAAAGACACTGAAATACTAAACTGTTCTGAATTCATCTTACTGGTAACTGACTATTCTGATAATGCTCATAGTATGTCCTAAAGACTATTATGAAACGTAAAGATACTAGATTAGGGAAACCGCAATGAATTTTCGGTATTTAATACCCCCAGGACTCAAATAATAATAGTAAAATGACACTAAATCTTGAAGGACCCAAACATGAAGGATTTTATTTAAATCAATCACTTTTGTAGGCATTTTATCACACACTTATAGTTCAGGGTTTAAAATAATCATAGGAATGCCTGGAACTTATAAAAATAGAATGAATTCAATATAATAGTACTAAATCATAGTTTAATTCAATAAATAATAATATTAAAACATGAAGAATTGAATAGTAACGATAATGTCATGGTAACATGGTATAAAACCAATAGTGCATGGAGATTCATAAACGAAATCATAATTTAAAACATAATAACTTGAAAGGATTATAAGTTGTTGATTAAAATTGGTTACTTGGGCTCCATGGATGAAAGGAATTCCATGGATGAACATCTAGCATACTTGAGATAATGAATTTCTTGAAGTTCGAGGTGAGTTCCTGAGGATTGGTCTTGAAATTGAGAGCTAGGGTTTCTTGTTCTTAGAAAAAAGGATCTTTAATTTGACAGGAATTGAATAATGAATCATTATTTAGGTCAATTGGGGCTAAATTTCATGTTTTAGGACGAGCTTAGGTCTTAGGGAAAAGATCCAAATACCCTTGATCGAATTTAAAAATGAAAGATGAAAACTGACTATCCTAATTTTTGGCCTTGACGCGATGTGCCACTATCGCGCCAAGCCACTGGAAATGGATAATTGGGACCTGGACAAATATCGCGATGTGGAGCTATTGCGGTAAGCCTGTGGAATGCCAATTTGGACACCTACACGATGCACCAACTTTACGGTGGCCCACTGGAAATTGCAAAATGGAAAATTAGCCTACTCTGCGATGCGCCATAATAGCGGAGTCATACTGAAAATTAACAATTGTCATTTGGACTTTCTCTATGACAAGATAAGGGTTAAAATGATGGGGTCTAACGACTCAAAATTAAAATTTCCATAACTTCTTACTCGGTTATCGTATTTGGGTAAATTTTATATCGTTGAAAAGCTAATTGAATTTCCTATGTAATGGCAGGCTCTAAACCGAAAAATAATAAGTGTATTAAACATTTTGTATATGATTCACTCATGTATTGGGACTTAGATTATTCTATGGAAATATGGGGTGTTACACATGCCTTAGTCACGAAGATTCACATAGAGATTTTGATCCTTAAGACTCTAGATGAGCACCTTGAAGAAACCCTAGCCTAATCTTCTTGAGAGATTTTTAGAGAGTTTTTTGATCTTCTAAAGTGTAGAATAAGAGACCAAATAGTGTTATTAGACGTCGGGTATTAAGGTATTAGGGTGGGAAATATCCAAAATACCATTAGCTTAAAAGCTATAAGAAGAACGCGGGTGGGTACGATTAGACCCTTTAACTCATCAACACATCTTATGAGTAGTACCCTTAGGTCGTCACTTGATAAGAAAGTTGGATACCATATTTTGTCCAACGTACTTCTCCATTGCTTAACTAGTATCTTCACTATAAGACTAGTATCATTATGTCATACCCTAGGTAGAACATCAAGGGCTAGACACTTGATGACATACTATTTGGACTCAGCCTTCTCTTCATTTCAACATATGACTCGTCACCCCAAAACCATAACCACAAAAGAAACCCAACTACAAAACATTGGACACCTTACGAGTTGGGTCACCTGATCATACCCACAACATAAAACTAGTATGGTGAGTCCTATGATTATTAGAAAGCTCAAGTCTCAAGAAATTTTCAAGGGCCAAAACCCAGGGTGTTTCAATTTTTCCTCACTTGGATCGTTCATCCTCAAATGATGGAACAAGGAAGTACATGTGCAATTTATACCCCAACACCTCTACTCAAACCTTTAACTAAGTTATAAAATAAAGATGCAAGGAAATAAATCTTTCCTTTAACAAAGTTAGAAAACAAAGATATTTTGAAGAACACATACCTTCTGGACGAATATATAGAGCAGAAAATAGGAATGGATACTTGAAATTCATGTCCTCTTCGTCTTCCCACGTAGACTTTTCAACTTTATGGTTTCTCTACAAAACCTTTGTCGAGACCACATCCTTAGTCTGCAACTGATGAACCTGCCAATCCAAGATCTTAAACGGTATCTCCTCATAAGATGGGGAATCAAAAATACCAACATCCTTGATAGGTACAATTTATGATGGATCACCCGTGCACTTCCTCAATATAGAAACATAGAACATTGGGTTAATGGAGCTTAAACTAGAAGGCAACTCCAACTCATACACAACATTGCTAATCCTCCTCAAAACCAAGTAGGACAAACATACTGGAGATTCAGCTTCCCCTTCTTCCCAAAACCACAACACTCTCTTTATTGGACACACTTCTATGAATGCTTTATCCCTAACCTCAAACTCTAATTTCCTTTGCCTCAAATTCGTATAGGACTTTTGGCAACTTTGGGCAGCCTTAAGCCTTTCCTGAACCACCTTCACCTTCTCCATAGCTTGGTAAACCAAATCCCATCCAAACATATTTGCCTCATCAACCTTAAACTACCAAATAGGAGACCTACAACTCCTACCATACAACGTCTCAAATAGATGCATCCCAATACTAGAGTGGTAGCTATTGTTGTATGCAAACTCAACAAGAGGTAAGTGCTCAGCCCAATTACCACCATACTTAATCATACCATCCAACTATGGTGAAAAGCAGTAATAAGACTTACCTTGGTCCCCAAATCTTTCTAAAACGATCACAAAAAATTAGACAAAAACTGTATACCATGGTCAGATATGGTAAAAATAGGCACCCCATACAACTTCATAATTTATCGGAGGTACAACCTTGCATAATCTATTGTCTAGACATTAGTCCTTACTAGAAAAAAATTGAGCCGACTTTGTCTTCCTATCTGCGATGACCCAAATCAAATCAAATTGATTTCGACATCGAGGAAGACCAGTAACAAAATTCGTGTTGATCACTTTCCACTTTCACATAGGCAACTCAATTTCTTGATACAATCATCTGGGCCTCATGTGCATAACTTTAGCTTATTGATAAACAATGCACTTTGCCACAAAATTAGCTACATCCTGCTTCATATTATTTCACCAATACATATCCTTGAGGTCATGATACATTTTCATCAAACTAGGAGGAACAACATAGCTTGACTTATGTACCTCAGCCAAGATCCTTTCTTGTAAACCATCAACATCAGGAACACATAACCTCTCTTAGCACCACAAGGTGCCATCACCACTGATCTCTAAAGCCGTTACCTTCTGCACACCTACCTTATCTTTGATCCTCATAAAGATAGGGTCTAACACTTGCTTCTTCTTGATTTCAGCACCAAGAGATGTCTGTGTCACCTACTGTACAAATATGCCACCATTCTACGAATCCAAAAGACAAACTCCAAGGTTATCAAAATGGTGAATGTCCTTTGCCAACTCCCATTTCTCCTTATCTACATGAGCTAGACTCCTCACGGATAACTGGGTAAGAGCACCCGAAACCATATTAGCTTTACCTAGATAGTGAAGACTCATGTCATAATCCTTGAGTAGCTCAACCCATCTCCTTTTCTTAAGGTTAACTTCTTTCTGAGTAAACACATACTGTAAGCTCTTATAATTAAAAAAGATGTCCACATGCACTCCATACTAATAGTGCTTTTTTTTTGCAACGCGAACACCATAAATAACAATTCCAAATCATGAGTCGGATAATTCCTCTTAAGCAACTTCAACTGGTTAGAGTCATAAACTATCACCCAGCTATGCTGCATTAGAATACAACCAAGCCCCATAAGGAATGCATTATAATAAACCACAAACCCATCAATGCCTTCAGGCAAAGTCAAAACTGGAGCCAAAGTTAGCTTATCTTTCAGCTTCTCAAAACTACCCTCACAAGCATTAGACCATAAGAACTTTACCTTCTTCTGAGTCAACGTAGTCAATGGGGCATCCATAGAGAGAACCTCTCTACAAACATCTTGTAGTAACTAACTAAATCCAAGAATCTCTGAATGTTGGTTAGAGTCATAGATCTAGGGCATATTTTAACAACTGGAACCTTTGGCAGATCTACCATGATCCCTTCACTAGAAATCATATGACCCAGAAAAGTGATAGACGAAAATTTAAATCTAAAAAAATTGGCATACAACTACTGCTCCTTTAGGGTCTGCAACACAACATGGAGGTAATTGCCATGATCCACCTTACTCATTGAGTAGACTTAAATATCATCTATTAACACAATAATGAACAAGTCTAGAATCTAACTAAAGACCCTATTCATCAAATCTATAAATGCCACAGGGGCATTTGACAAGCCAAAAGACATAACCAATAAATCAAAATGCCCATACCAAGTACAAAAGGCAGTCATAGGGATATCCACCTCCCTAATCCTTAATTAATAATACCCAAATTGAAGATCAATCTTAGAGAAAAACTTATCACCCTACAACTAATCAAACAAACTGTTTATCCTTGGAAGAGGATACTTACTCTTTACTGTTACATTATTCAACTATCGGTAATCAATACACATCTGAAGGGAACCATCCTTCTTATGTACAAATAACATCGGTACACCTTATGGGGACACACTCGGATGGATGAAACCTTTATCTAAAAGATTCTTTAGTTTCTCCTTAAGCTCCTTCAACTTCACTGGAGGTATTCTATACGGGGGAATAAAAATTTGATGAGTTTTCAGAACAAGATCAATTCCAAACTCAATCTTCCTATTAGGAAGAACACTAGGAAGGTCATCATGCAAGACCTCAGTAAATTTATTCACCGCCGGGACTGTAATACCTCATATTTTGGACTGGAATGAAAATGCATCATTCCTATGGGTAGACATTTCCAAAGCCTCAAATCATACGTAAATTTAGTGTGTTAATTAATTATGTAGAATGGTAATCTATTTGAGAATGAATTTAGATCATATAGGTCCCCTAACTCAAGTACAAGTTGAAATCTTTCCTATCGTTCATGTTTTAATCAGCGTGAAAACTTGGGTCAAATTCAATCGACCATAACTCATTGTATATGACAAACTGGGTGTTACTATATATCAAATGAAAGATATTTGAATTATATATCCAACTATACAAATTTTTCATAAATCTGATATCGAAGAAAGAAGTTAAGCCCATTTTACTCTGCATGTTGGGCTGGCAACTATGTGATAATAATTTTGATGGCCTATCACATTTGTGACGCATTGTCAAAATGGTCGTCAGCCTTAGGTAGAACTAGCTTCTATGTGAGGACATTTTTGATGGCTTGTCACATTTTTGACGCCTTGTCACAAATATCGTCAGCTTTTCTTTCCAGAACTTGAGAGACATTTTATTTAGGGTATTTTGGTCTTATTCCTTCACTTCCCATGACTTATAACCCTCAAGGGGCATATTATCTTCCATTATCTTTAGTTAAAAATCACAAAAATATCTCTCATTCACTCTCAACCATAATATTAGGGTTTCCTCTCAAGATCAAAACTCTCAAGAGCAAGCCCTAGGGTTTTCATAGAAGAGTCTATTTCAAGGAAATTTCACTATCAATCTTCACAAATTCTTAATCTAAGGTATGCATAGTGTTCATCCATGGATCTCTTTTATCCATGGAGTTCAAGAATCAATCTGTAAACACTAAACTATGATTGTTTCATGGTGATATGATTATATACATATTGGAGGTTGTTATTTATGTTGCAAAGTAGTATTTTGATGTATCTTCATGTAGATTATAAACATGTTAGTTGGAACTCATAAATTTGAATGGTTTAATATGGTGAAACTTAAGAATATACCTATGCCTTAAAGAGTGCATGCAAGGTGTTTTATAAAATGCCTAAGGAACTAGAAATCATTCAATATAGCAAAATTGTGACATAGTGAAGGATTCGTGATATGCCCCTATGTTCTAATAACTTTCATACTGATGTTGTGTCGTATAAATGTTGTTGGATTGTTCATGAACTAGTCTTATGAGATTATGCCATACTTACTTGCAAAGATCCTACTTATGTAAAAAATGTATAATAACCATGTACTTCATAGAATTCCCTAAGTTATGATATTATGGATTTTTGATATTGGTCACGTACTCAAGTCAGCCATGTGTGTCAGTTAGCATCCATTGAGTCCTGGGGGTACTAGTACCCAAAATAATATAGTTTTATGCCTAGTTCTATGTCATGTTATCACGATATTCTCAATCAAGCCATGGTCTATAGAATTCAGTTATATATATGACTCAGGAAAATTCAAAAATCTTAATTGTCTCAGTAGTTTAGTAAGCTCAGTACTCAGTAATCTCAGTAATCTCAGTAATAGCAGTATTCCTAGTGAGCTTAGTAATTTCAGTACTCTCAGTCAGTCCTCAAAACTCAGTACGTTCCTTTAGTCAAGGGAACTCAGTAAACTTAGTTTAGATCTGCTAAAAAATAACACTAGTATCAGTTTAGTTAATCAATATTAATTCAGCTAATTAGTTTAGTTCAGTTATTCAGTTTAGCTCAGTTATTAAGTTCAGTGTCTTTCAGATGGTAATAGGATTCAGCATCGAGTAAGCATAGGGATGGGGACTCAACTGCTAGAATAGACGAAAATCCTTAGAAGCAATCCCTAAGTTCTAGAACTAAGTAGCCAACACAGGTATGAGATATCACCCGTTAGATAGGACTGACATACTTAGGGGTCACCCATTAGCACATTTATATGTATAGGACTGATCCCAGGAGTCACCCGTTAGATTAGGACTGACTCAACAGCAGTTGTCTTTACTGGTGGCGCAGTACTGACACCCTTCCAGTCAGGGTAGAGATTAGACCCCAGTCTTCTTAGCATGGGGCATGTCAGTTAGATGAATACATCTCACAGTTTCAGTTAAAGATTCAGGACTGTCAGATACAGTTAACTCAGATCGTAGTATAGATTCAATACTGTTAGAGACAGTCAATCCTTATAATTATAAATAGACTTCAAGATCACCCATTAGACAGGATTGATCTTAACTATAGTTAAATAGTATCAAATCATCATATTTAAAGATCACCCGCTAGATAATAATGATCTCAAATTTAGTTACTCCATATAGAATAGAACTTAGATAGTTCCATCAGAACTCAAACTGTTAAATACAGTTGTTCAGTATCAATTACATTAGTCTTGTCTATCATCATAGTTATATCAGTTATGTCCGTTGTCATAGCTTATATTATCAGTATTCAGATTCAGGACTGTTAGACACAGTTAATCAGATTAGTTCTTCATAATTTGAACTGTCAGAAATAGTCATTCATCTATTCAGTATCTCAGTATCAATAAAGTTATGTCGATAGTATTCAAACTTAGTAGTCAGTATCACCACGAGTTAAGTTATAGTTGCTAATACATGCATGTATTCTCATGTTCATATTAGTTAGCATTGTTCATGCATATAACCCTTTGTATTTAGCCTACCTCACTCATATACTCATTATATTTAGACGTACTAATGCATTTACACTATGGTGCTTTCTCTTATGTTAAACCATAGGTTCAGAGGCACATGTTCCATATCAGCAGTAGAATTCCAGTCGTAGAGTTGTAGTGAGTCCTTATCTATTCGAGGATGATATTATTTTATTTTATTTATTATTTTAGTTTAGTTTTTCTAGAAGGAGTTAGTTGGAGACATGTTCCATCAACACCTTATTAAGATAGTTTAGAGACTTTCTAGACTATAGCATGTTAGACAGTTATTTTAGATTTGTTTTGGTATTGTTATACCATTTTCAGACATTATTCCTATCTGATGTTTTTATTTAGATTAGAACCTTATGGCCATTTAGTACATGTTTCCAAAATTTGTATGTTATATTATGCAGTATACTGGTATAGATATCAGTCATGGGTTAGTTTGTGGTCCTTTAAGGTTATTAGCACTGTGTAGCATTCCAATTTAGAAAATCAGGGTGTTACAAGCTTGGTATCAGATCCTAAGGTTCAATAGAGTCCTAGGAAATTTGAAATCTGCATCTAGTAGAGTCTTGTACATGCATGTGTTGTGCACCACACTTATGTGCAGGAGGCCGTGAGATATTTTAGGAATAGTTTCCCTTATTTCATGTCTCAGACCGTGCTATAGCAAGGTTCTCTAAGAAACTCATGTAGATTATCATCATGCTTCACTCATGTTAATGTTACCTTACTTTTAAGGTAACAGAAATAGTGAAGCTCAAGTCCTAAAGATAGTGCTTTCTCAGACAGTAACCCATCAGTTAAGTTATGCTCCAAAGTTTTATGGATCTCCTTCATGATCATGAGAACTCGTTCTCGAACCCAGATTTAGATATGTCATTAGTTCCCTTCTCAAAATTCTATGATAGCATATGAACTAGAGTTAGAAGCATGAACCCAGGAGTCTAGCAGTAGAAAATTTAGGATACGATATCCAGATTGAATAGATTATGTATTCATGGGGATAGTTGTGCTATGATGAATCAGTAGGCTTGAACAGTGCGAGTTAGAAATTTAAGTTTATTGACTTTAAATTAATCATGAAGATGTAAATGTAATATTAGTAGTATGTGAGGAAATAGAGGCAGATGATGTGTTTAGTAAGGCGAGCATTTGTTGATCAGAGTGTAAGTATATAATTATGAATGCAGTTCAGTTCAGAGATTAGTTTAGGATTCATAGACTAATGATGATTGATTAAAGCCAAGAGGGAGATAGTAGATAAAGTACCCAAGTTAGGCTCTCAGATTTAAGTATTAGTGCCAGTATGTACAGAAAAGCAGTTAGGGAAGAAGATTCCTGACCCATCTTTATCTTAGCATAAAGCTTCATACTTCAGTCAGCATAATGCCTATGTATGCTTCATGTCTCAGATTCCATGAATACAACCTATGTTCACACGCATTCCATAAAATCATGTGTTCTTTAAGTTCCCAGTATAGGGAGTTTAGTTCTAGATCACCTAGTTCTACAAATCATGTTCCATGAACTCAGACATTCCAAACGTAGGTCATGCAGATCATGCCTCCTGTACATGTATCATGTTCTCCAGTATACTCAGTTAATCAGATAAGTCAGTATGTCTATGTATTCATACATCACGCTTCAGTTTTAGATCTCAGATAATCAATCACAATTTCCTACCTAGGTGCCTTGTGCATCTCCTCAACTTCCTTAATATCTTAGCAAGGTCAGTCCAGCATCCTTCAAGGGACATAGTGTCCCAAGGGGGAGATAAGTTGTAGCCCCTAAACTTCTATGATTTAAACATGTCATTTTCTTTGATGAATCTATATTGGAGGAAGTGTTACTTTTGAGCTGAACCTCTAGCTTCAAAACTCAGTCTTAGGCCATTACTCAATGTCTTAGTTCAGTTCATGTATCACGTCCAAACTTCAGTTATGTTCTAATATTTTTGCTCATGCATTTTAGTAAATGATCTCAGGATTCATTAGCATTTCCTTTTAAGGTAACAGTTCTCTTTAAGATTATTCAGCTTCATTTTAAGTATTTAGTACAAACTTAGTATTCAGTTCCATGCTTAATTTTCATTTCAAACTTGGTACCTTTACCATTGTATGTTCAGCCACATGTTCCTAAGCCCATTTAGTTATATACTAATACGTCAGATATGCATGATTAGCTTATTAGTACTTTCTATCGTGCATTCATGAATTAGTTACTCATGCATCAGATATGCATGTTCACTATGATGGATTCAACTTATCAATCATGTCAGTCCCAAAACCATGTTTTAGTAGTATATGGATTGTACGTACTTCAGTTGATATTTTCTTCCATCTCAGTCATTCTCATTAGGGGACGAATGTTCCCAAGGGGGAGAAATTGTAATACCCAACATTTTGGACTAGAATGAAAATCCGTCATTCCTATGAGTAGACATTTTAAAAGCCTAGAATCCTATATAAATTTAGTGTGTTAATCAATTATTTATTGTGGGAATCTATTTTAGCATGAATTTAGATCATATAGGTCCCCTAACTCAAGTACAAGTTGAAAGCTTTCCTATCCTTCAAGTTTTAGTGAGCATCAAAACTTGGGTCAACTTCAATCGACCATAACTCATTGTATATGATGAACTGGGTGGCTTACTACATATCAAATGAAATATGTTTGAATTATCTTTCCAACGATACCAATTTAGCCTAAATCCAATATTGGAGCAAGGAGTTACGCCCATTTCCCTCTAGCATGTTGGGTTGGCAACTATGTGACGACAAGTTTGACGGCCTATCACATTTGTGATGCATTGTCAAAATGGTCGTCAGCCTTAGGCAGAAACCAGCTTCTGTGTGACGATAGTTTTGATGGCCTATCACATTTTTGATGCCTTTTCATGAATTTTGTCAACTTCTCTTTCCAAAACTTGAGGGACGTTTTAGAAAGGCTATTTTAGTCTTTTTCCTTCACTTCCCACGGATTATAACCCTCAAGGAGCGTATTATCTTCCATTCTATTAAGTTAAACATCTCAAAGAGCTCTCTTATACACTCTCAACCATATGATCATGGTTTTCTCTCAAGATTAAAACTCTCAAAAATAAGCCCTAGGGTTTTCATAGAAGAGTCTATTTCAAGGAAATTTCGCCATTAATTTTCACGAATTCTTAATCTAAGGTATGCATAGTGTTCATCCACAGATCTCTTTTATCCGTGGAGTTGAAAAATCAATCTTTAAATACTAAACTATGATTGTTTCATGGTGATATGATTCTAAACATGCTGGGGGTTGTTATTTATGTTGTAAAGTAGTATTTTGATGTATTTTCATGGAGATTATGATCATGTTAGTTGGAACTCATGAATTTAAGTTGTTTAATATGGTGAAACTTATGAATATACCTATGCCTTAAAGATTGCATGCAAGGTTTTTGATAAAATGCCTAAGGAACTAGAAATCATACAATATAGCTAAATTGTGACTAAGTGAAGGATTCATGATATGCCCCTATGTTCCAATACTTTTATGTTGATGTTGTGTTTTGTAAATGTTGTTGGATTGTTCATGAACTAGTTTTATGAGATTATGCCATACTTACTTGCAAAGATCCTACTTATGTAAAAGATGTATAATAACCATGTACTTCATGGAATTCCCCAAGTTATGATATTATGGATTGTTGATGTTGGTCACGTACTCAAGTTAGCCATGTGTGTCAGTTTCCTTCCATCGAGTCCTGGGGGTACTTATACCCAAAAATAATATAGTTGTGTGCCTAGTTCCATGTCATGTTATCACAATATTCTCAGTCAAGCCATGGTCTATAGAATTCAGTTATACATGTGACTCAGGAAAATTCAAAAATCTCAATTGTCTCAGTAGTTTAGTAACCTCAGTACTCAGTAATCTCAGTGATGTCAGTAACAGTAGTATTCCTAGCGATCGTAGTAATTTCAGTACTCTCATACAGTCCTTAGAACTCAGTATGTTCCTTCATTCAAGGGAACTTAGTAAACTTAGTTTAGCTCTATTAAATAATACCACTAGTATCAGTTCAGTTAATCAGTATCAGTTCAGCTAATCAGTTCAGTTCAGTTATTCGGTTTGGCTCAGTTATCCAGTTCAGTGTCTTTCATATGGGAGTAGGATTAAGCACTGAGTGAGCCTTGGGATGGGGAATCAACTGCAAGAAAGGACAGAGATCCTTAGAAGCAATCGCTAAGTTCTAGAACTACGTAGCTAGCGTAGGTACAAGATGTCACCTGTTAGATAGGACTGACATACTCAGGGGTCACCCGTTAGCACATTTATATGTATAGGACTGATCCCAAGAGTCACACACTAGATTAGGACTGACTCCACAATAGTTTTCTTTATTGGTGGCGCGGTACTAACACCCTTCCAGTCAGGGCAGAGATTGGACCCCAGTCAGCTTATCATGGGGCATGTCGGTTAGATGAATACATCCCGCAGTTTCAGTTATAGATTCAAGACTGTCAGATACAGTCAACTCAGTTCAATTGTACAAATTCAGTACTATTAGAGACAGTCAATCCTTATCATTATAAATAGACTTCAAGATCACCCATTAGATAGGATTGATCTCAACTATAGTTAAATAGTATCAGAATCATCAGATTTAAATATCACCTGCTAGATAGGACTGATCTCAAATTCAGTTACTCCATATAGAATGGAACTCAGATAGTTCTATCAGAACTCAGACTATTAAATACAATTGCTCAGGATCAGTTACATCGGTCTTGTTGATTTTCATAGTTATATCAGTTATGTCCGATGTCATAGCTTATATTTTCAGTATTTAAATTTAAGACGTTCTTCATAATTTGAACTATTAGAAATAGTCATTCATCTATTCAGTATCTCAGTATTAGTAAAGTCATCTCGATAGTATTCAGACTTACTAGTCAGTATCACTACGAGTTAAGTTATAGTTGCTTATGCATGTATGTATTCTCACGTTCATATTAGTCAGCATTGTTCATGCATATACACCTTTGAATTTAGCCTACCTCACTCATATACTCAGTACATTCAGACGTACTGACGCATTTATGCTATGGTGCTTTCTCTTATGTTACACCATAGGTTCAGAAGAACGTGTTCCAGATCAGCAGTCGAATTCCAATTGTAGAGTTGTAGTGAGTACTCATCCATTCGAGTACGATATTATTTTATTTCATTTATTATTTCAGTTCAGTTTTGCTAGAAGGTGTTAGTTGGAGACATGTTCCATCAACTTCTTATTTAGACAGTTTAGAGGCTTTCTAGATTATTGCATGTCAGACAGTTATTTCAGATTAATTTTGGTATTGTTATACCATTTTCAGACATTATTCTTATTAGATGTTTTTATTTAGATTTGAACCTTATGGCCATTCAGTACATGTTTTCGCATTTTTATGTTATATTATGCAGTATATAGGTATAGATATCAGTCACGGGTTAGTTTGTGGTCCTTTAGGGTCATGAGCACCGTGTCGCATTGTGGTTCAGAAAATTAGGGTGTTACAGGGACAGAATGCAAAGAAGGGCCCTCCAAGTTAGAATCTTTAACACGGACTAGAACATAAAGACACCCCTTGGAGATTAATCTTTGAGCTCTAAGATATGATATGAACATCCCCTTAGGAGCTAGGGGACCAGCCTCCCACTTAATAATTAGCTCATTATCAAATTTTAAGACAACCTTATTGGTTTGACAGTTTAGAGACATGTAGCACGAGTGCAACAAATCCATCCCTAATATAACATCAAAGTCTCCCATATCTAATTCAAACAGATCCACCACAGTTTCCTTACTACTAATAGATACCACATATCCCCAATAAACTCTTCTAGAAATGATAGAGTCACCTATTAGTGTAGAAATAGAAAAAGGATCTGAAACACACTCGAGATCAAAACAAAAATGCACATCCACAAATGGGTTGGACTCCTATCAATTTTTACACATAATGGGAAAGGAGTTTCAACATAGAAATCACGACATCAGGTGATGCCTTGGACTCCTGTCAATTAGTGAGAACCTAGAGATGGTTTTGACCAGTGTCGAAACTAAATGGTGCATCCTTTGGTGTTGGAGCTAACGAAGAGGCAACTGGACCTTTGTTTTCCCCTTTGGAATCCTTACCAACTATACAATTTCTAAGAATATGCCCTAGCTGGTCACAGTTGAAGCACATGACCATTCCCTCATCACAGGAACCCTAATGCAATTGACCACAAAATCTACAAGGGGATATGAAGGAGCTGACTAAGCCCCACAAGCCTGAGATTGGTCACCCTGTGCCCTAAAGTGCTTGCCAACTTACAAATGTCTGTCTTCTAACGGTCTTCGATAGGGAGAACTAGCCGTCGAGTAAGATACAGAACTGCCCTACTTATTCTTGGGCCACTTACCACCATCCTTGCTTTTTTACTATTGGCCACTACCCAGCTAAAAAAATCTAAACTTCTTACTTGCCTCTCCCCTATGTCAGCCTACTTCTTCTTCTCTTCATTTACCTGTGCTTGTACACCACCAACATAGATATATCCATGTCCTTGTTCAATAAGGCATCCTTACTTGCCAAAATCAAGTCTATGGACATCCGAGAAGTAAACTTCCTCATCCTAGCTCTTATGCTAGAAACCAACTCTAGATCATACTGCGATGACTTGTGAAACTTTAAGGCATACTTCTTGACTGACATCTTACCCTGCTTTAGATTAACAAAATCTTCCTCTTTCACATACTTCAACTCCTGATGAAAGAAGCAGTACAAAAAAGAATTAGCAAAATCCTCCCATAGAGATGACTCAACATATTTACCCCTTTCCTGATCGTAGTCTTCATACCATTAGTATACCACATATTTTAAATGGTAGGCAGTAAACTCCACTCCCTCTACATTTGTGGCATGGATAACACGGAAGATCTTTTCCATCTTATCCAAAAAGCTTTGAGGATCCTCCTCAACCTTAACACTAGTAAAGGTCGGAGGGTTCAACCTCATAAACTAGCAAACCTTTGTGGCCTTAGAAGATTGAGTAATAGGAATACCATACTAAGACTGAGAAGGAACCAACTGTTCCAACATATGAATAGATTGACGAAACTTAGTATCCATCACTTCAACTTGAGAAGCTATGGAGAACTAGAGAAAACTGGTAGAACTCTAGGAAAATCAAGAACTGGACCCCTAGATCAAGATGGACACCATAAGTAGAATAAGTACCATCCACATTATCCTCGGGTGGGATATAGGATTTTTTTGGAGCTTTAGATCATCGAGGACATGTGATCTGAAAAACCAAACAAGCAGTAATTAAAGGAGAATTCAGAATCTTAGACTCTACATCTTGAAAATAGAACACAAGAAAGAGAAATATTCATAAATGCCTTGTAGCCTCTTCCTTATGAGTATGGCGCACTACGCACCTACAAAAGAGACTCTACTCGGCATGGCTTTGCAGACTCCAAATTGACCATGAACCTAGGGCTCGAATAAAAATCTAGCACGACCCAAACTAGGGTATTGTCATGTTGGAAACCTTAAGTCTAACAGGGACTAGAGACCACCTCAATACCCAACCATAACTACCCCGCACCCTATGTTGGATGAATTCTAAAGATATAACAAAATATAACAATAATAAAGCAAAGGCATTAATTAAAGTTTATGACTATAATCCAACAAACTCAATCCAATACCCAATCAGTGCCAACCCTAATTCCAATACCAATACTAAGGGTGTCACCAATACCGAAACTGCTCATGCCTATAGTAGTCCCATAAAGCCTCTATCCGAAAGTAAAGAACATATGATCGGGACATGCCCCCGACCATGGCCAAGAACCATGGTCCAAGAAAAAAAATATTGTAAAGAAGTCCATAGCATGAAATGGAGTCTTTCAAAGTATGAAATTTCACTACTTCCATGTAACACAAAGTTGTCCCCGAATACAAGTCACTGATCAGGTGGAGTAGTATGGCTGGTTCCTACATCGCATGGGGATAAAGCCCAAAGATGGTTAGCAGAGTGAAGGCTAGCATGTACTCAGGATAAGGATGAAATAATGCCATTAGTAAAATCCAAAGTAAATAAGAATATACAATTACATACATATATACATATATACCATGTCGGGAAGGAAACCGAGTTTAGCATACTTTTAAAACATTAATTTAAGTCATCTAGCTTGGCCATCCTAAAACCACACACGAGCTATATAGGTCAAGTGTTATCCCATAAATAGTCCCTAGTACTTACAGTCACACGAACTGGATATATCATAGGGGTTAGGGATTCCTATGTACCCTTCGCCCTCCATGATACATATATACAAGTATAGACTTGGGGTATTCTCGTGCACCCCACAAGCTTAAGGTCACAAAGACCAACCCTAATGTAAGCAAACATGAGTTTCCAGTGTTCATCCATTAGACTTAAACCTTTACGACTAGATATTAAAACCTCTTTTATTGCCTAATTAAAATATTTAGCACGTTACCAACCATTTATCAAGGAGTCTTTAAATTAGGGATTTACCGTTAGTATCGTCATACCAATATTAGAGCTTCCAAGTCTATCCATTTATGCCATACCAAAGCCATTAAACCAATTCGACTCCAAAGTTTCCAATTAAACTAATACCATCACCACAGGTCCTTTTTAATCCATTTAAAACCAACTAAGCCAATTTAAGTTCCATTACCATATTATGCAATGCGAAGTTTTCAAGAATAGTGAAGCTATGTGACAAAATCATTCTTATTGTCATTTTAACAAACATGTTGAGGGCATATAGTTTTCCAAAATCAAAAGCAAGTATCAATTGACCATTCCCCTGTAAATACATGTTCAAATCATTATTATATCATGAAAAACCATAAGTAAAACATTACAAATCATTATCCAACCAAGAACAACCAAAACCCCTAACATCTATTTGAAAATAATACAATACAACAATAATACAATGAAAACTATTCATTAAAACTTGCTTTTAGTTGAACTAACAATAAGAAAGGAGTAACATGCCATAGTCATGAAGAGTCACAGAGAGATTTTGATCCTTAAGCCTCTAGATGACCACCTTGAAGAAACCCAAACCCAATCTTCTTGAGAGTTTTTGAGAGAGAGTTTAAAGAGTGTTTTGATCATATAAAGTGTAGAATGATGGACCAAATAGTGTTTTAAGATGTGGGGTCTTAAGGGCTTGAGGTGGAAAATATCCAAAATACCCTTAGCTTAAAATTAGTAAAAAGAACGTAAGTGGGTACAATTGGACCCTTCAATTCGCCAACACATCTTACGAGTAGTACCCTTAAGTCGTCACTTGATGAGAAAGTTGGACACCATATTCTATCCAACATACAACTCCGTTCCTCAACTGTATCTTCACTATACAACTAGTATCATTAAGTCATACCGTAGGTAGAACATCAAAGCTAGAAATTGGACAATATATCATTTGGACTCAACCCTCTCATCATATTAACATACGAATCATTACCACCAACCGGTAACAACAACAAAAACCAAGTCACCAAACACTGGACAACTTATGAGTTGGGTCAACTGACATGTACCCACACTATAAGTCTGTTATGGTGAGTCGTATGATGATTAGAAAGCTCATGACTTGAGAAATTTAGAAGGGCCAAAACCCAGGATGTTTCATTTTGTTCCATCAATAAATCTCATTCAGGACATGATTTATTTTTGTCAATCCCAGATAAACTGTATACCTTGACTCATGAGCCTCTATGAAAACTCATTCCTACAGACCATCTACATTAAGAACACATAATCTACCCTAGTACCTAAAATACCATCTCCACTAATCTCAAATGCCATGACCTGCTACTGACCTACATTAGCCTTAATCTTAATCAAGATGTTGTCCAAAACCTAATTCTCTTCACCTCTGCATCAAGAGATGATTTCATCACCTATTTTACAATTACACGTCCACCCTCAGAATCCAAAATACAAACTCTAAGATTAGCCAACCGGTGAATGTCCTTCACCAATCCATGCTTTTTCTCATCCACATGAGTCAAGCTACACATGGACAACCTTCTAAGAGAATTAGCAACCACATTAGGTTTACCTAGATAGTTATGAAGACTCATGTAATAATCCTTGAGCAACTCAAGCTATCTCCTTTACCTGCGATTCAACTCCTTCTGTGTGAACACATACTGCAAGCTTTTATGATCTAAATAGATACCAAAATGAAACCCATACAAGTCGCTAATTCCAAATCATGGGTCGGGTAATTCTTTTTATGAACTTTCATCTGCCTAGAAGCATAGGCCACAACCTTACTATGTAGCATCAAGACACTGCCTAGTCCCATATATGATGCATCATAGTAAATAAAAAATTCATCAAGAAGAAGTCAACTTATTCTTTAGCTTATCAAATCTACCCTCTCAAGCAATGGAACATAAAAAACTTCACATTTTTTGAGTCAATTTAGTTAATAGAGTAGGAATAGATGAAAAAGTTTCTATAAATCTACTATAATACCCATCTAAACCCAAGAGGATTCAAATATCAGTTGGAGTCGTGGGTCTAGGCCACTTCTTAACGACTTCAAATTTATGTCGATCCACTAGGATCCCCTTACTGGAAATAACACGACCAAGTAAGGTCGTAATATTAAACTAGTACTCACACTTAGAAAACTTATCATATAATCATTGATCATTATGATTCTGCAACATTATACGGAGGTGATTAGCATGGTCTACCTACCTCATAGAATATACCAATATGTCATTAATAAACATGATCGTGAATAAATCTAAGAACTATCTGAATAACTAATTCATAAGATCCATAAATGCAGTTGGAGCATTAATCAGCCTGAATGAAAATATCATAAACTTATTATGACTATATCAGGTTTGGAAGTCCATCTTAGGGATTTCTAACTCCCTAATTTTCAACTGATGATAACCCACCAAAGATTAATTTTAGAAAAACATCTAGCTGTCTAATATTTGTCAAAGAGATCATCAATCCTAGGAATAAGGTACCTATTCTTCACTGTCACCTTATTCAGTCATCGATAATCCATACAATTCTAAAGGGAACTATCCTTTCGATGCACGAAAAGAATAGGAGCACCCCATGGAGAAGCACTAAGATGAATAAAACCATTATCAAGAAAATCCTTTAATTTCTTCTTAACTTCTTTCAACTCAATCAGAGCCATTCTACAAGGAGGATTAGAGATAGGATGGGTATCTGGTAGAAGATCAATCCCAAAGTCTATTTCCCTATCTAGATTAATACTAGAAAGATCATCGAGAAATAATTCAGGAAATTTATTTACAATAAGGATAGATTGTAGAGAGGGATTTTCAGAGCCAGAATCTCTAACCCAAACTAATTGGTAAAGAAATACCTTGGAAATCAACTTCCAGGCTCTTAGATATGAAATAAACAGTTCCTTATGAACTAAGGAACTTTACTTCCATTCCCTGATCGGTTCATTTGGGAATTAGAAATTGACCTTACGGGTTTGACAATCCTGAGAAGCATAGCACGAGTGAAGCTAATCCATCCCCAAGATCACATCAAAGTCTACCATATGCAATTTAATTAGATCCATAAATGTCTCCCTATCACCAATACATACCACACAACCTCTATCGACTTTCTTAGCTATAATAGAATCACCCACTGAGGTAAATACAGAGAAGGGATCGGGAATACTCTCGGGACCAAAGCCAAAATGAATAGCTATATAAGAGGTCAAAAAAGAAAGAATAGGCCCCATATTAGGAAGTCAATATACATCACAATAGAAAAGATATAACATACCAGTAACAATATCAGAAGATGCCTCAAATTCCCGTCGGGTGGTAAGAGCATAAAGATGGTTCTAACCAGTATTAGTACTAAAAGTAGAACCGTTTTGAGCAGGAATTGAAGAAGTAGAGACAAGAACCTTATTATCTCCAATAGCAACACTTGATATCAGAAATTCCCTCTAAAAATAACTAGGCTAACCACATCTGAAATATTTATTTTTCCCCTAATCATAAAAACCATAATGCAACTACACACTAAATCTACAAAGAGAATATAATAGAGCTGACTGAGCTCCACTAGACTGGTCTAGGCACCCTAGGTCTTAAACCTACTATCATCCTAAATGTGATGATCACCCGATAGCTTAGCATATAGAGCACTTGACATAGAATAGGAACAACATTTTCCCCAAGCCTTCTTCTTGCGCCACTGCCTACTATTTTTACCACTATTCTGATGGCCTCTACCCTACTTTGAATACCTAAACTTATTACTTTACCTTTCTATAGTTTTATTTGTTTTATTTCATCTTTAACTTTCTATACATATGCTACCAGCCTATAGATATCCATGTCATTATTCAACATCACCGCCTTACATTCTAGTACCAGGTCTTGAGTCAAACCCAAAGCACAAACTTCATCATCCTTGCCCCCATGCTAGATACCAACTTTAGAGCATAGTGAGATAAGTAATGAAACTTTACATCATATTACTTTAGAGTCATCCTTCCTTACTTCAAGTTCACAAATATCTCAACTTTAGACTCACACAACTCCTGAGGAAAGAAGCAATTAAGAAAAGCACTAGAAAGTTCCTCCCACATTGCCTCCTCAGCATTTTCACCCCTTAACATCTCTTACTCCTTGTACTATTAGGATGCTACATCCTTTAACTGATATTCAACAAACTCCAAACCCTCCACATTAGTACATTTATCGCCCTGAATATCTTATCCCTTTCACTAACAAACCCCTGAAGATACCCCTCAACCTTAGAGCCTATAAAGGTAGGAGGATTCAACCTTATGAATTGGACAACTTTAGTGACCTCCAAATATTGAGAAACAACACAAATACAATGAGGCTGATGAGATTGAAAAGTCACCAACTGAGTCAATAGATAAATAAATCAGTGGAATTCAGCATTAGAAATATCTACTTGGGGCTGTAGGGCATGAACATCATTAGCTTGAGAAGCTCAAGAAGGATTCTTAAGGATCGATGGAACTCCATATAGGTAGTCAGGAACAGGGGACCAAGACTGGGTTTGTACTTCATAAGTAGAACAAGTTCCATCCGCATTGTCCTCAGGTAGGACAAAGGAGTTTCCATGAGTATCAGATCTTTTGGAAGGCATGTTCTGAAAAGCAAACAACTGAAATTAGAAGAGATTTATCGACCTTAGACTATATAACCCAAAAATAGATCACAAGAAAGAGAAAACATTCCTGAATGCTCGTAACCTCTTCCTTATAAATATGGAGCACTACACACCCATAAAAGATACTCTACTTGACATGGCTTTATGGACACTCAATTGACCATGAACCTAGGCTCTGATACTAAGTTTTTCATGAGACAAACTAGGGCCTGGCCATGATATGTAACTCAAGTCGACCAATGAACAGAGACCATCCCTATAACCTAGCCAATCGGAACACAATATAGCTAGTAGCAGATGAATTCCAAACATATAATAAGATAAAGCTAAGTTTAAAACATATAACATGACAGGCAACTCAACTAACTCATAAAGAAATCTAAGAACTTTAACATCTATCCAAATACATAGTAATACACAAAGCCTCTAAAATTTAAGAAAGACATAACTCGAGACATACCTCTGGCAATAGCCAAAGAGAGTCAAAAAAGAATAGTCCAAAACAAAATGAAACAAGAATATGAAATGTAGGTCTTCAAAAGTGTGAAAGCTCACCACTTCAAGATGATTCATGATCGATCTATTAATCACCTAATCAATATGCAGGAAAGATAAGAGTGTCTTTGTTCCCTGTATCGCATGGGATACCCAAAGATAGTTAGTAGGGTAAGCGCTAGTATGTAACTCAGTGTCCAAACTCAGTGTACATATTAACATACATATATACATAAATACACACACACATATATAAAAGATGTTATGATAGGGAATAAGGTTTAGCGTGAAGTTTAAAATTATTAACCTGGGTTTGTAACTCTAACCATCTTAAGGGCACCCACGAGCTATATGGGTTTAACTTCCCCTGCTAAAAAGGTCCAATTGTATGTTAGCTTCACGAACTAGGAAAATCCAAGGATGAGACATGGAATACCTCAACTCCAGCCAATGTAATATATATATATATATATATATATATATATATATATAAGTGTGAACCATAGATACGGTCATAAAGACCCTCATGCCTGAAAATACAGTTTCCAGTATTGGTCTTCCTAGGACTTCCACCTTTCATGGTGAGATACAGAACCCCTATTAACCCCATTAAAATAAGTTTCACATAAGCTATCTATTTAACCAAGGAATTATACATTTAGGCACTAATCACAGGTATCGTCATACCATTACTCTTATAGGCTTATAATTATGACATACTAATTCCATCAACCTAGGGAATAACACGACCCCTTTTATTCACTAAATCGAGTTGGGGAATTCCACGACCTGATTTATTTATTAAATTCAGTTTAAAATAAAAAAACATGGCCAACAAGGCCTTCAAAATAATTTTTATCCATTTACCCATTTCAATAGTTTAGGAAAGTAAGCCAAATCATGTGATTAACCATATTTATAAATCCAATTATGTACTGGGTTGAGTGAACAAAATTTCTAAACCAAATTCCAAAACTAAAATCATAAATTTGAGGGAATATCTCGACCCCCATCTACTCACTATACTCATGCACCTCAACGGGTTTTTAAATACATAAATAAAATATGAACATTTGTATTAAAACCATGGGACTTCAAATTAAGTAACAATCCTTCCAAATCCCTTAACCCAATTTAAAATCTTCAAATCCACATGAATATCCTTTTAAAAACATGCTATAAGTAACAAAATTTTATGGGGAGATGTACATGCCTGAAAGTAGCACAATTATGGAGATAAATCACCCCTTGAAATCTTTAAATGATCAACCTTGAGAAACCCTAGCTTGTTTATTACATAGGGATTTGAGAGTGTTTAAAACTTGTTTGATTTCATATAGGATGAAAATAACCCCTTTTTGGTGTTTCATGTACATAGGGTATTATTAGTAAAATAGGTAATTGACCAAAGTGCTCTTAATAAAAACACTGAAAAATTACCACCCAATTATTATGGGTTACCTTACGACTCATAACGACTGACTATGAGTTATCCCCTCGACTCGTAGTCTGGGTAGTGTCCCAACGTACCCCGACTATTAAGCCTACAAGTTATCTTACAACTGTTAGTCCATCCTTACGACTCGTAGGGTTCAGTTGTAGTAATGACAAAAATAAAGGGCCACTACACTGGTGAAACTATGAATCCCACATTACTACTCATAATGTCTCACCACAACGTGCTATATCTTAATCTTACTCATTTAAGAAAATTTGGATAACACACTAGTCACCCTATGATTTGGGTCCTATGACCCTTAATGACACTTTACGACTTGTAAGGTAAGTCATAATTTGGGTAGTAAGCTCAAAGTCAAGAAATTTTTCAGAGGGAAAAATTTAGGGTCTTACAACTAAAGACCTAAATCATCTAATTGAAGAAAATATGAGTCATTCAGATTGTAAGTTTTTCATTTTAAATGATAAAAATAAAACAACAAAGAGAGAATTCTCAAAAGATAAATATTTAGTTTTCTATTTTATTTTATGTGACAGTGTTAATAAAAGATTTTTTTAAGAAAAAAATTACTAGTTATTTCATTTTGTGTGAAGGTTTTTGATTGTCGCATAATTTAATAGTTAACTAAACAATTTTGCAACTTTAATCCTTATATACCATAAGATTTTGTAATTATAAAATCATATTACCATGTATAAAATAAAAATTCTAAACTATGTTGCCATCCATTTCAATTTGTTTTACCTGTGTTCCTTTTTATTCTATTTAATTCTGTTCAAATATAGATTGACCCTTCCCTTTTTTAGTAATTCTTTAGTTCTAGCTTTCTAATGACATGTTTAAGACTACAAGATTAAAGGAAATTTGATACATTTAACATAAAAAGAGTTGTTGAAAAGACACGCACACTTGTTGTGAAATATTACTTTACTGCCTAAACTATATCTAGTATTAGAAACACATCTACACTTGAATAAAAGAATTTAAACATGACTCTATTTTTTCATGTCTAAGAAACATATTTCATTCGTTGTCTAGATTGACTCGTATACTGATGTGTTATTTATGTGGTATCAACGCAGATATTAAGAGCCAAAAAATAAGAAAAATAATTTTTAAAAAATTCACTAAACCCTAATCACCTCACAAACTCTCACGTCCTAGAATTTTTCCTCCCTCCTTACAATTGTAACAACCTAAGTTTTAAATTTTTCCTTTTTATGTGTTTTGATCATTTTTATCTACCCCATTGTTGTTATATATTGTTGGTGAGTTGTGGGAATAGTTGACATGATTCATGATGCATTCGAAAGTGATTTAGGTGAGTATGAAACTTTTAGAAGTTTTTAAAAGATATGAGTTGACTTCGATCAATATTTCATGTTTTGACAATTGCATGGCTATTTGAACTATTTCATTAAATCTAAAAAGTCAATTTTGGGTTAGTAGCACAACCAACTCAGGTTATGAGCCTTTATTTTTTATTTTAACTCTTTTGAGGAAAATTAACTGAAATTAAGCCTAAAGGGGTCTCCAAAGATTAAATTATCATAAAAAATCTCTTTTAAAAAATTTGACGATACCATTGATTCTAAAACTTCAAAAATAGCATAGTAGCATATCCGATTTATTTTTGTATGGTCCCAAATGAATTTTGAAGGCCTGTTTGGAGATATTTCAAATCTTAAAACCTATTCGTTTTGTTGTTTCTACGTTCATAATCCTTCTTTGCGTTCATGGGTCAACTATTACATCTGTAGAGAAGGATTTTATTGGGCATCAAGATTGCAGTAGGGGGAGGGGGTTACAATCGTAAGGGGTTAGGATTTTAGTCATCACAAAAGTGAAGAGGTTAACTCTATTAGGAGGGATCAATTTGTGTCAAGTCTTGATCGCTACATAAGTTACATTGATCATAATGATCAACTAGGACTTGGGTAGATTTAATTCCTTTTCTCTACCAAAACCCTCCAATTTCTCAAGTTTTAGACTTTGAGAGCTTGGGTGGAGGTGATTTCAAGAGGGTTTTCACCAAAAAATTGTGTGGATAATTTTTATGTCCTTGTTTGATCAATTACTAATGAATACATAACAAATCCACCTTCAAAATTATGTTTCCAAACTCAAATTAAGGAATTTTTCTCGATAAACTCTAAAATTAATTTTTCTTTGAACTAAGCATGATTTCAACTTGTTTTCACTCAAGTTTACCTATCTAGTGTCCTGTTGATTGGGAGAACGTATTTCTAAATAAAAATTTCAGATTTTACCCTTTTCATTTCAAACCTACAATTCAAACTATTTTTTGAGCCGATTTAAATATAGCTAATAAGGGTATTCTTAGCTTTATTTTGACATATAGATTACGTTTGATATATTTAGCTTATTTTGAGATTGTTTGTAAAGGAAAGACTCTATGTTGAAGGATCTATGCTTGAATTTTAGCATTTTGAGATAGGTTATGGCTTAACTTTCTTTAGACTAGGTTGGGTAGTTAACAATCATGTAAAGCATGCTATGAGTTACAAAATTTAGTCACGGGAGTTGTATTTTAGAATAATTATTATTGTTTGGTGCCTAAATGGGGGCTAATTTTTAAATTATTGTTGACTTGAAAAAGCATAATTTTTATGATGCCTGAGTAGGGGCTTTATATAATATTGTGGGTCTTATTTGTGCATTACATTTCCTTATTTTTAAATTTGTCGCATGAATGGGGGTTTGAATTGTTAATCTAGGCCTTACTTGATCATTATTTTCCTTTATTACTATAATATATCTGAGTGATGGGCTTAATATTATGTTATTGATGTCTTACATGACTTTTTATACCAGTGGTTCCATTTGATGTCCTTTTTTCATGAAATATTGTTATTTTGAGTTGATTCTAAGCTTATTCATATATTTAATTAATCATTATCTTTCTACTAATTAGCTGTGATAATTATATCCTCATGTTATTTATACATATTCATGATATTGGTAACTGTAAGAAAAACTTATTTTTTACATAAAATGTGGCACTTTATAAAACATCTATATCGAGGGATGTGCCGATAAGATTAGTTGACCAATACTGATTTTGTAAGAAAATAAGACATTTTATAAAATATCTATACCTAGGGGTGTGATAGAAAGGTTGATTGAGATTATAAAATTTTATGGCTTCTGAATCCCCCCATGGGTCTTGTCTTAAAGCATTAAGGCGTAGAAGGTGTATAAAAAAATCCCACCATCATTGGATTAAATTTGCATTTTTTGTGTTTCTTTTATGTACTTGTTGCTGTGTAGTTAGTTTTCTTACTTATATTTCATGTGCATTAATCCTTTATGACTACATATTGAAGAATTGTTAATGGAAACAATGTAAGATACTGTTTCAATCATTTTATATTTGAAAGTGGAACATGCTCATAGTACTTTACTTGTTTTATTTTCCATTTTGTCTATCGGCCTATGATACAGACAGTGTACAATTAGACCATACTCACTTCTAACTTTGTACTCTTTTGGTGTAAATCCATGTATGAATGTGACTCGCAGTTGTTGATCACATGCTATGAGAATTGATATTCGAGGTATGCATGAGTAAAACTTATGTTTTTCAAACTCGGACTTGTATTAAATGCTCTTACACTTATGGCTCTAGGTCTTAGGATTTATGTATTTTTTTGTATATTATGTTATATCAAATATTTTAGCCTAACTTCATTCTAGAAGTCTTGTATTTTCTTGCTTTTCTTCATATATCAAATTTCTTTCATTTTTGGGTTTTCAGCTTACCTACCAAGGCTGGTTCTTAGTAGGTGGATGGTTCTTGGTAGGTTCTCCATATGACCATTTAGATCATGACCTCATATCATAATCCAAATAGTCATGATTGGTATCCACCTTATCCTATTATAGGAGGACCATACTAATCTCACCCTTACACAATGAATTGTTACTTGCTCATACAAATTTCTATGTATTAAATAAATTTTAAAGGGTTTCATCAAAATGACATCTTAGTCAACAATGCCATCATCCTCATGGTGTTAGTCAATAAATTGTAATAATATTACCAACCAACTATCCAGAATTGTACCACCTAAATTTCAATAGGATTTCAAAGACCCCAGCAAAGCCTACTGATTTTATAGAATAGAGGTGAATAATAATGCTCCTAGTTTGCTTATCAAGCCTACTAGTTTTACTTGCAGAGAAATAAATACGAAGGATTCAAGTAATACAAAATTAAAGTTTGTGGATCTATTGAAACCAAACATAATTTGAATTAAGACAAGAAGTCCTGTCATGATTCCATAATGCCAGTTAAATATAATCATGAAGGGGAACAAGTGTTGTTGATTGAAGAAAAAGATTAAAAGATGAATCTGATAAAAGATTTACAATCTGTAGTTATTGGAAAATTCTCCTATGGCATACTAGAATTAGAGAATTTGAGAAATCAAATGTCTAAATCATGTAAGGTCAAAGGATTTTGCAAAATCGGTCTATTAAGGAATAGGCATATATTGATGCGATTTATTAGTATGCAGGATTTTGTAAGCATGTTATCTAAAAATGTTTAAGACATCATTGTGAAGGAAGGTGTGGCATATAAAATGAGGCCACTCATTTATGAATACATGTTTAAGCTATAAGAGGAAACTAAAATAATGACATAGATTTTGTTCTCGTGATCTCTTACCTTCTTTTTCTGAAAAAAGTTTTTGCGTTCTTTGGATACAACTATTGGAAAGCCAATTCAATTATATATGGCTACGATAAATAAAACTCACCCTATTTGTGCGAGATTTATAGTGCATGTTGTTCTAGCTTCTAAATATAACCATACTTGCAAATTACAAGGTCATGAAGATATTTAATGTCAAAGTCTATATCCTAAGTTAAAAGAGAAGAATATAGAAGTCAAGCATGAAGGGGCCAGTAATATTAATGTCAAGTATAGTATCACACCAAAGCAAAGAAGGTACATAAATAAAAAGGTGGTATTTGCTAAATTAAACCTAACAAAGAAAATATTCGATATGGATAAGGGAGTAATGAGTGCAGCTATAGAATCATAACCTAACAAAGGTGTTAACACTGCTAACCATTTTGATGTGCTACAAGATGAGGGGAAAATAAGAAGGAGTTTGATAAGCTGGCTAGCGAGGGAAGATGAAAGGGATACAACAAGAAGGTTCATAGTGGAAATTTAGATGAAAGTTCTGAGAAACTCAAATATCATTAGTATGCAAAGAGGGAGATCATAACTATAACCAGTAGCTAAAGAAGAGTGGCACAATATTAGTATAATATATACAGATATCAAAAGACAATCAGAGGATTCTTATGCGCACAAGAACATAGTACATAGTAAAATGGATGGTTTCACAATGAAACACAAGGATAATACTTCAAAATTTGAACATATTCATGATACTGGAGAAGCAGAGATATCCAACATAAGGAGGGAATCACATAAAGATATAGAAAAAAAATACAAAAAAACAATTGTATTAATAAAGGCAAAACAATTAGTAGCAGTAGTAGTCACACAGATGATTTAATATTTGATTCAAGTAGGATACAAGAGGGCAAAAATATACAACAATCAGGAAAAATATGTCAATGAAATAGCTTAAAATCAGAGATTGTAGAATCTTAACTATGCACTTGCCAATGCCACTTACCATGCCCCTTTGGGTGTGGATATATCAGTGGCAAAAGAAAAAGCTTTAATTAGAACATATCCACCTATAACAGAGACAAAGTTGTTAGAATTAACATCCCATGCTAAAGTGTAGGATATTGTCATATTGCCATAACCCATTCATGAAGACAAGAATGCCTCTTGTATGAAGAAGTTACATGATATTGTTTCTCATAAATGTATAGGGATAAAAATGGAGCAGCAGAATAGCAAGGGCAAAGATTGCATTAAAGATAATAAGGAGGGAGACAACTAGTAGAATTTAAAAGAAGTTATGAAGTAGGTTAGGTTATCACCACAAATATAGTCAATCATGAAGAAAAATAAAGGAAAATCAAAAGTGCAGCAGCCTACAAGAGTGTTTCTAAAAGATGAGTCAAGTCATCTAATAAAAGAATATGAAAGTATTATTCTAGAATATATGGTTTGCAAAAAGCAATCATGTTTTCCATAGGGTACAAATGTTGTAGAGGCCTCATAAGTTTATATTCATTACATTGATGGAACCTTTCTAAGAAAGTAGACGACTCCAGAAATACATAAGAAAGTTAAGAATGCAAAATACAAATAGTAATATAAATAGCAATATTTGGGTACTTGTACAAGATGATGTTTAAGTTGATGTATTAGCAGATTTAAAGTAGTAGATTACTTTGCAGTTGAATTTTCATGATATTTTCTAGTCTGTTATACATATTATTGTATATCCAAAGTGTGATACTATACAGAGGCGTGATTTATAGGGTAATATATTCTTTGATTTTACCTTGGTTGGTTGGAGGGGACTTTAACATATTCTTGATGCTGAATAAAAAATAGATGACCTTCTAATTTATCCACAATAATATGAATACTCTGCATTTTGTGTCAATTCTTATGATCTTATTGACATAAATTTAAAGGTAGTCTATTCACCTTATGGAATGGAAAAGTTGATGAGGATTTCTTCAAGAGACATGATTAATTACTTATTAATAAAGAATTTACTAGTTTTATTGTAATGTGAACTTCAAATAACTTGAAACAACTGGTTCTGATCATGCACTTCTCTTATTAGCTTATGGAAGTCAAGAGTCACATCTTAGTCGGTCTTTCAGATTCTTGAAGTTTTGGGTAG
The DNA here is from genome assembly GCF_002878395.1 of Capsicum annuum. Lineage (NCBI taxonomy): Eukaryota > Viridiplantae > Streptophyta > Magnoliopsida > Solanales > Solanaceae > Capsicum > Capsicum annuum. The sequence goes on along the minus strand of NW_025825704.1, from coordinate 1,046,047 downwards.
ACATGAAAAGCTTCAAGGATGTGGTGAAGAATTCTTGGAACTCTATTTCCAATGATGATGTTTTCATAAATCTTAAGCTGAAAATGAAGATGACCAAATTAGATCTAATTTCTTGTAGCAAAGATAAACTTGGTGACATTTTTTAGCAATTGGTCATTAGGGAAGATATTGTTAGAATTAAATAGTAATTATCTAAAAATTTCTGACTATTGCAATAAGTGAAGCAATGAAGCAAGCACAAGTAAAACTGATTCAATACTGAAAAATTAAGGTAGAGTACTAAATACAAAAAATAGGGTTTCAGTGGTTTCAGAAATGAATTATAACATTAAGTTCTTTCATAGTTTGTTAAGGGGGAGAAGGAAAAGACTAGCAATTAATAAAATGAAAAATGCAATGGTAAGTTTGCTAAAGAGTGAGCAGGTTACTACAAAAGAAATATCTTTTTTCAGCAGCCATTCATATCTTTTTCATGTTAAGTGGAGTGTTCTTTACAGAATATGTTCCTAAAATAGTCACTAAAGTAGAAAATTGTAGGCTAAATACTCTATGTACGGAATTATAGGTGAAAGCTACAGTCTTTATACTTAGTCGATATATTTCTAATAGACCTGATGAATTCACTTAAAGATTCTTTCAAAATTGTTGGGATATTGTTAGGAAAGAACCTTGTGCAATGACGAATGGTTTTATTGAAGGCTAAACACTTCCCAAGTTAATCACTCAGACAAATCTGGTCCTTCTTCCTAAGAAGGAAATGGTCCTATCATTTTTAGAAATTAAACCTATGTATCAACAATTTTCTTATTAATGTTAATTTCAAAATTCTTCATGATAGATTGAAAGGATTGATACCAAGAATTATCTTACAAAATCAGTTTGGGTTTGTTAAAGGTAGGAATATTTCTGAAAATGTATTGTTGAATCGAGAGATTATAACAGTGATTAGAAAGACGGAAAAACCAATTAATAGGGTTATCAAGCTTGGTATGAATAAGGCATATGACAAGAATAGAGTTTCATGATTAAAGTTTTGAAAAATTGGCTTTAATATGGGAATGGTTGACAATGTATGGAGGTTGATTGCTAAAGATTGGTATTCTGTGTTGATTAAAAGGCAAGCTTATGTTTTTTTTCACTCCACCAGAGGTGTTAAAAAGCATGACCTTTTTATAACATACTTTGTGTACATTAGCTACTGAGGTACTATCTAGATCCCTAAATAAATTGTTTAAACAAGGATTTTAAGGGATTTGGAATGCCCAAATAGAGTGAACAAATTAATCATTTTAATTATGTAGAAGATACTATCATTTTCACCTCTACTAGTAAAGAGAGTCGATAATTGGCTATGCAAACAGTTGTGATTTTGAAAAGAAATCTGGACAGATGATCAATAATGAATAAAGTATTACAGAGTATTTCTTTATACTTACTCTCTATCATACATTATCCAAAATATATCATTCATGATTTACATAGAATCTTTGCTAGATTTTTATAGAATTTCAAGAAGATTGGTAGAAATAGGTAATAGGTTGCTTGGGTTGATATGTGTTTACCTAACACAGAAGGTGGATTGGGGTTTAGATCTATTTTTGATGTCTCTAAGGTACTCTTCGCTATGTTATGGTGGAGATTCAAAACAAAAGAATTCATGTGGACTAGTTTTTTATGGAACAATTATTATAAAAGGCAAATGCCTCAAATTGTAGAATGGAGAGGAAGATCTCAGAATTGAAAGTTAATGCTCCAAGAAAGGGATAATATTGATTAATAAATTTGGTGGGAGACTAGATGTGCTCATTCTAGCATTTGATTTGACAATTGGACCAAGTTGGGTGCATTGTATTATTACTTACCTATGGTAATAACCTGATATTTAGTGATTCATTTGAATTATTCATTCTTTTGAGATTTAACCATTTTACCCCTCCTTGTGGTTGTATTATGATATTTTAAGGGTGTGTATATTATTGGCATGGTTTCCAATGATTTTTGGTATGATTTGTATGACTTTGTGGTTTTTGGTGGTTAAAAAGATTTTGCAGTAAACTTTGGTCTACATTTACTGATCTTTGCATTAGATGGGCAAACGAACTGTGCCAGTAGATCTGGAATCTTAATTTTAGGTTAGTAACATGATTGGTGTGCTTTGATGACTTTTATATCTCATTTTAATCCTCGATTCTGAAAGTTGTGAAATTGAGTTTCAAGGGTCAACTTTGTGAAAACAATATTTTTTTCAAAGATTTGATATCACCATTGAGTCTAGAGTGTCGAAGTTGATAGGATAGCATAGTATATTTGCGTAGTCAAGATCTCAAATGAATATTGAGGGGTCCACAGAGACTTGAAATTTTCAATGTCTCCACAGTTAGTGAAACATTTAGTTGGTGTAGCCACTGAAGCGCCAGTTTGGCTACTTTAGCATTAGTCTCTAAATTGCCAGTTGGCTGCTTTAGCGGTGTACTCTATTTGGATAAAGATGCAATAACGGTTCCCTATCCGCTTTAGCAAAAGTCTTTAAAGCGCCCCTTGTTTGCTTTAGCAGACTGGCATGAATTAGCGAGTACCGGTAAATTATTTCTTGACAGCTTTATACCACCAGGTACCCATGTATATATATATTCATTTTCTTGATTTATTTCACAATTATTTGAGACTTAGATATTGATTTTTAAGTTTTTGGGGAAATTTCATCTGTTCTTAAGCTAAGATAAGCTCCAAATCTATATTTCAATTATATTTTTTTGATTCCTATTATTTAAATCACATCAAACCTTGAATTTGATAGTGTAATTTTGTGATATCTGTTTGAAGGGCCTAAATTGGTATTTTCTCAATATAAACCCCAATATTAATCCATTTTCACATGAGTTTTCTTCTATGAGTTCCTTTAAAAATGGGTAAATTCATGGACTAGAATTTTAGTTTTAACCTTCCTTTACTAAAACCTATTTTGGGTGTCCCTTTTAACCCTTACATGAAAATGGGTGATATGAGTATTATTGAATTCCTTTTAATATGTAGATTCCATATTGGTATGTTTTAGTTATTTTGTATCCATTTCTGAGGAGCAAGCTCCTTGGTAGAGGCTTGCTGGATTAGTTTGGCTTTAGAAGTAGGTTATGGCTTCACTTTTTTCTGATTAGGTTAGGTAGTTAATATTGGTATAAAATCATGTTATGGGTGTAGGATCTAATCATAAAATGGATGTATTGTTGTTGTGTGCCTGTGGGGGGGCCTATGTTGTTGCTATTTAGTGGTTTTGAGATATTTTTTTCTATGTGATACTGTGTGGGGTCGTATAAGATGTGGTTCGAATTTTGTATGTATATTTGGTTGAATTTTTTCTGTGAAAAAAGCCTAAATTGGAAACTGTGTGGTATCAATGGCATACTATTTTTTATATTGCTCCTTTGGCATATGGATTATATTGGATCAGGGATGGTTGCCATTTTGAGTAGATTTTGGATCAAATGGATTAGTATATTGGTTGGATTTGGAAATTTCTAGTTGGTTGTGAGAATTACATACTCATATCATATGCATTCATGAGACATTGGTACCATTGTTGAAATACTAGAAATACTAGCTTTTTCTAATAGAAAATATGACATCTTTAAAAACCCTCTGTTGATGTATGTATTAAAGAAAAGTTATAATATTAGATTGGTATTGTATATTGGATTTCACATAGGTTGTGAACCCCCATCGTTCCTTCCTTGAGAGCACAACTTCATAAGTATATATGAAGGTTGTATGACAACCTCGGATATATTATCATCATTCTCATTTCATCTTATAATTTATGAATCTTTTATCCTTGTATGGTGGGCTTGATTGGTGTCTTATTTCACACATATATTAATAAAACATTGGTACCACCATAGAAATACTAGCTTTTCTAATAGAAATATGACATCCTTAAAAGCCTTCTATTGATGTATGTTCTAGAGAAGAGTTATGGATATTGGTATTGGATATTAGATTGTATATGAGTTGAATAATCCCTCATTGGTCCTACCTAGAAGCATATTTTTATAGGTGTATACAGAGGTTATGTGATAAACTTGGTCATCATCGTCGTCATTAACTTTATTTCATTTCATTTATTGAGTACATTCTGTATGGTATTTTTGTTCTTGATGTGATATCTATCTTTTTGCAACTCTTTAATGTGTTTGATTTGATATATATCTATTTGTGCTTTTTCTTATACTTGAATTTGGACTCTCATTATATCTTTATGACATAAGAGATACATTTAATAGTTATTACACTATGGCACTATGTTTTGGTATTTTGTATTGTATCTTTCGTTATGTATTTATGTTTTTACTATATACGTGTTGGTCAACTCCATTATAGAAGTCTTACCTTGGGTTTTGATATTGATTTCTCCTTTTATATCAGTTTGGGTAATAAGCATACTTGTAAAGGTTTGCCATGACAAGTTCCATCATGACCCTTAGTTTTGGGATCATGACAAATTCTTATCAAAGAAAATAGGTTTTATTGGTCTCATCAGTGTAAGAATAGGGATTTTAGTTAAGTCTTGTAGATCGGTACGTAAATAGATGTATCTATCTTTGAGAGGCGTTAAAATATCCTTATCAAATATCCTTGTTTTGTTCTCTATTAAGCGGATCTTTCATACCCTATGTTCTAAATTGTATTTCACTCTTTTCTACACTAGTGTAGATGGTATTCCTCAAACTCCGAGTGTTGTTCCTCTTTCAGTGCATCTAAGTATGGTATTTTGAGATAAGGAGTTCATCCTTCTTCTATATTACTTTCTTAGGTAGGATCTCAGCTAGCCATATTTACTATGCCTCCTATTATTGCAATTACTATTATGTCTTTTGAGGACCAGAAGAGGTTTCAAAGATTCACTTATTTAGGTCACCCTAGGTTTAGTGGTGTTATAGGCAAGGACTCTTATTAGTTCTTGATTGATTTTCATGCAAAATTACATAACCTTGGTTTTCTTGAGTCCCATGGAGTTTCTTATACTACTTATTAGTATAGATATGTAGCTAAAGATTGGTGGAGGTCACTTGTTAGTTGGAAACCACTTTATTCTCCAGAGATGACTTGAGATCAGTTTGTTGAGGACTGAGGTCATTTTGAAAAAGTTTCTCATTTAGCCTAAAGGATCATATGAGAGATGATTTTGATCATTTAAGCATGGCTCCATAGCTGTTGTAGAGTACGAGGTATATTTCCATGCCTTTACTAAATATTCTTATGCCAGTATTGCCACTAAGTCTGAGAAGATTTAGAAGTTCATCAAAGGGTTAGACGTTTTACTATAGCTTGCTACAACTCAAATGGTAGTATATGGAGCATCATTTAAGAGTATAGTGGATCATGCTAAGGTGACTTAGTTTATTCTTTGAGCATATCTGGGGGCCAAGAGGGGTAGGCCATTAGGGATGCTCAGATGTCATACTTTTAGAGAGAAAGATTCTAGAGGTTTTCATGGGTATCATGACTAACCATAATAGGCATCCTTGCATGGTTCAGGTAGTCGGTTGAAACACCCTAGGTTTGGGACCCTTAGAATATTTCCTAGATTTGTAGGTTTGAGACAAAATATGAGCAGTGGGTACCAATTGTATACTAGGGTATAAGTGGTATGCCTTAGTCATACACTGATCAGTGTTGGTTGATGGGTTTAATTAGGTTCTAGAATGGGTACAATCTGGATCGGTATAAGTCGTATTGGTGGATATGGGTTATTGGGTTTGGTCCTCTCCTTTACTTAATCTTAGACTTGGTAGCCTAACTTAGATCTGACTATAAGTGTCTTACAATGAGCAGTAAGCTAGGGTATGAGTTATACCATAGACTCATATGGTGGACCGTGTTCAAAACCTCTTATGATTCTATACTGCCAGGGGTATGGGTTAAAGGTATGGGTCGTATGCTTTGGGTATGACTTGGTTTAAATAACCTGTACCTTGGACAGTGTTGGGTCCAAGAGGGAGGCCTAGGGTACGAGTGGTGGGTACCACTCGTATTGAAGTGTACGACTAGTGTGGTTAGTCGTACTCCTTGACGAGAATTTTATGCATTTTAAGTGAGGGCAAACTAGATATTTCCACACTTAACCTAGTAAGGCCTTGCGACTTTTAACCCACTTGGGAGGCTATTTTCCCTATTATTCTATTTATTAACACTTAGAAAATACTCTCTAATTCTCTCTAAAGTTCTTGGTCAAAGAAAGCTAGGGTTTTATCTTAAGGATTAATTTTGGGTTTGTGTTAGTGATTTCTCTCCATCATCTACTCAATTTAAGGCATGTACTCCTTCCGTCATTGTTAGTTCAAACTAAAGGCATATTTTGTAAATTGTTTTCATGGCTTGATTATTATATGGTTTTGTGTTTTCAAATAAATATTAGGGGTTTTGGTTAGAATAGTTTGGTTATGGTTTTCCCATGTTTAATTATGTATTTACATGTTTTAATGGTGGTTTGGATACTTGGTTGCATGGGAATGGTTAATTGGTATTTGGTTTTGGTTTTAGAAACACTACGCACCTAATATGTTTGATAAAATACCAATCAGAATGACTTTACTATATTGTTGGACTTTTTAATGGAACTATTGCATTGTATGGTTTGGTAACAGAACCCTAAATTGTTTAAATAATCTGGAATGGTTAAACGAAATGGTCTAGTGGTCATGGTCATGGTTAATTGAACTCCTTGTGGGGTACAATGAAATCCCCTAAGTAAACATGTTAATGAACAACTTGTTGGGTACTGGGGACTCTCCTAAGTTAATTTGATAAATGGGTACACTGGAATCCCTGAACTTCTTAAGGATTGGATAAGGACAATACTTGCAAGTTATAGTCAGTATGACGATACTACTATTAATAGCCTTGGTTAATAATAAATGGAATAATGGATTTGTTTGTTGGGAATCCCCTACTCTTATGGTATCTCCGGTTTGTGTGACTACACGCATCAGGGACCGTTCAAGGTGTTAAACTTGCCCCATATAGCCCATGGGTTTGTAAGGATGGTTAATCTACACATACCCAGGTTAATGGTTTCAAATACATGCGAAACCCGATCCCTTTTACCAGCATGGTTACGTATATATAAAGTTTATATGCATTTATTGGTTTACATGGTTTTACTAGTTGGAATTATTTTATCATTATCCCTAGTTCATTTTAGCGTTTACCTGCTAACCCATCTTTGGGCGGTTGTATCCCTACATGATGCAGGAAGCGGCCATTCTATTCCTCCTACATAGTGATCGGATTTTGTAATTAGCTTTTGGATTAAAGTGGTAAGCTTCCATCTTTCCGGAAGGCTCAATTTCATGTTATGGACATTTTCATATACTTTGGTTTATTTATGTATATTGATTTTTTCTATGGTTGGGGGAATGTAAACTGTATTTTGGTTTTCTTTTGGTTAAAGGCTTATGGGGAACTACTATGGGTTGGCATGGTTGGGATCGGTATTAGTGTCAGTCTTAGTATTGGCATTGGTATTGGGGATAATATCGTTAGATGAAATTTCTCGTTGTTCCATCCTTTTATGTTATGTAATGGAACTTGGTTTGGTTATTATTTTAGTTTTGTTTTACGGTTTGGTTGTGGCTATCGGTTGGTTTGGGATGGTTAGACTCATTTGGGTCGGTCACAGTTATAGACCTATCCTAGAATCTGGATTTAGATAGTTATTCACTATATTGTTATATGTTCGAAATTCATCCGACTTAGGGCATGCACTCGATATTTGGGTTGGGTATTACGGGTGGTCCATGGTCATGGTTGGACTTGGGAAGCTTATTATGAGAAGGACTTAGGTTCATGGTTAATTGGGAGTCCACAAAGCCATACCAAGTAGAGTCTCTTTTTAGGGGTGTGTAGCGCATTGGACTCATTAGGGAGAGGCTACAAAGCATTTAGAAATATTTCATTTTCTTGGTAGTCTGTTTCAAGCTGAAGATCTAAGGTCCTTTTTAATCCTTTTTTGTTTTCTGTATAGATCATGCCTTGATGATCTAGAACACAAAGAAACTCTTTTGACCCATCTAGGGATAACGTCGAAGGGACACAAGGGATCCATACTCGTTCTAGGAGTCCAGACCCTGATATTTCTTGAGTTCCATCAGTTTCAAGTAGTCCTCTTCAGGGTGAAGTAAGGAATGTGGAATTTTGTTAATGTAATGCCCCGCAAAATCCTCTTCCAGTCTGAGCCTTAGAGCGTATTTGGTAAAGCGAAAATTTGAGTCTAAATGTTTCAAAAATATCTTCCCAAGTATGAAATACTTTGAATCGTGTGGGAATCTATTTGAGCATGAATTAAGATCATAGAGGTCCCCTCACTAAAGGATGAGTTGAAATTTTTCCTATCGTTCAAGTTTTAGTGACCGTCAAAATTTGGGTCAACTTAAATCGACCATAAATCCTTGTATATATCGAATTATAGGACCTACTATATACCAAATGAAAGATCTTTGAATTATCTTTTCAACAATACAGATTTCATCAAAAACCGATATCGGAGCCAGGAGTAATGACCATTTTACTCCAACGTGACTAGCTGGGAAACTGGTGACGACAATTGTGACAAGCCGCCACGCCCGTGACGACCTATCACCAATGTCATCAGACCTGGGGAGATTTCTAACCCTTGTGACGACATTTTTTTACAAGCCATCATTCCCGTGACGGCCTATAACCAATGTCATCAAACTTAACCAGAAACTCAAAATTTCACCCTTTTGTTACGACAATTAGTGACGGCCTATCACCAACTTGACAGGTTGTCACGAATGTTGTCAGCTATTTTTTTTTAGCAATGTTTTTGCAAGGGTATTTTGGTCATTTGCCACCTTTCGGAAGCCTCTATAAATATGAGAACCCTCATTCAAACCCTAATTTCTTCATTTCTCTTCCAAATCTCTAAAGAGAGAATAACTAGGGTTTCAATTCAAGAACCCTAAACTTCTAAAAATCATCAATAAATCATCAGGATTTCTTCAAGAATCAAGTTCCTTATAGTGTGGAATTTAAGAATTATTTATTACAAGTGCGGATAGAGTCTCAAACATTAGAACTCATCCAATTTCAAAAATTAAGGTATGTAGATGTTGATTCTTGGGTCCCTTTCATCCAAGAAGCTCAAGAACCATTTTCAAACTCAAATATTTTTATGTTTATGAGTTGTTAATGATTTGTATGAGTTGAAATTGATGTTCAATGTGTTTTTGAGTTTTGATTCATGTTTGTTTACAAGATTCATGACCCTTGACCATAGTAGGTGGAATCCATGTGATATTTGTGATGAATCTTCCTTATGTTGCTTTCTATGTGTTGTGTTCATGTCAAATGTGTGTATAAATGGTTGAATAAGCGAAGTATGTTCCCCCGAGGTTTTATAAAGAGCTTTGGTGAAGCATAAGGCCATTGTAGCATGTTGAAGATGAAACCCCAAATTGTGAGTTAGTTTATGCATGCCTAGTGTTTTAAAAAATGCCTAAGTGAATGAATTATTCCATGATAGTAGGAATTTTCATCAAGCCATGTGATATCCAAACACATGTCAAGATTGATATAGGTATGGAATAGTTGAGGTAAAACCTTGTTGAATGAAGTACAATCTAGTAGCATGTTTCCCCTACATTATTATATGATTATGTTTTTGAGATGCTTAAAGTGACCCCTTGGCAACTGTGATGATGAATAGATGTTTGTGATCGTTAAATGCTTAAGGTGATGTCTTGAATGATTTTGATGATGAATAAACGATTATGATGATGCATGAATTATTGTGATGATATATGAACAATAGTGATGATGAATGAATGATCATGCTTTTCTTTTATGCGATCGAGTCCTAGGGGTATTTATACTCGACAATAGAGCTGTTGTCTAGATCCCATGTCAGTTTCTCAATAATTCCAGTTGAGACATGATTCTCAAAACTCAGTGAACTATAGAACTCGGTATCCTTAGACAAGTGCAGAACTTAAGAAAGCTCAATAATCTCAGTTATCAGTATAAGATGAGTGAGTGATTCAGTATCTTAGTGTCAGTAGTGAGTTCAGTCTACAGTAAAGTGGTATTCGAGTTTCAGTATCTACAGTTGCGATGATTGTGTTCATGGTCTGTGCATTCATATATGTTTTCTCATGCCGCATCTTCATGATTATTCATTTTAGATATTGTTCATGTATGAGCCCTTGCATTAGCCTACCTCGTCTACATACTCGATACATTCCTGTACTGACGCATTTGCGTTAAGGTGTTTTATTTGACACCATAGGTTCAGAGGCACAGGATCCAGAGTATCCTCAGCAGTTCAGTCCCAGTCAGTAGCAGTAGTAGTGAGTCCTCTTCTTTTGAGGGCGACTCTCAATTTACTATAATTGCTTCAAATTTTGTTTATTTTCAGTTGAGGGAGTTAGTTGGCGACCTATCCCTTCAACTCTGTAGTTTAGACAGTTTAGAGGATTTTCAGACGGATGTATTAGTATTCAGTTTTTCTGTATTATGAGTATTCATAGATGTGTTAAACTTTATGGCTAGTTTTCGTATTTATTTTAGATATTATGCAGTGTACAGGTACAAATATCAGTAAAGGGTTAGCTTGTAGTCCTTTAGGGTCATAAGCACCGTGTGATGTCTCGGGATGGGATCTTGGGGCATTAATGTTAATTGATTCATACTATTTCCCAGTTTGTTGCTACTCAAGCTGAGGAGGATGCATCTGGTGTTGCATCTGCTGAAGTTACAAGGGTTGCCCATTTTATTAACATGAATCCACCTACTTGTACTGGTGTGAAGGTGAAGGATGATCCACAAGGTTTTTTAGATGAAATGGAGAAGATGTTGAGGGTAATGCACGCAATAAGTGTGGAAGGGGTGAATTTTGTAGCTTACCAACTCAAAGATGATGCATACCAGTGGTACGAGAAGTGGGATAAGGATAGAGGTAATTGATACGCCCAAACTACAACTCTCTTATAAGAGTGTAAGTGGTCGTTGTAAAATATATAAACCAACTAGGTTGGGGTCGAACCCCACAGGGTATATGGTGTTAATTAAGTTGTATGTAGATTAGTTGACTTTTAACCATTTGTTTTTGTAAAACAAAAAAGATGTTTTGATTTGGTTCACAAATTTATAGTTTCAGTTTAAATAAAATGAAAGATATCTAGTAGTATTTGAATTCAGAGAAATAACAATCTAGAGTTATGTCCACCTTATAGTTTTCAATACTTTCTACTATTGGGTTTTGCAAATTCATAGATGCATTATGCTTACAGAGAAACGTATTTATTAACTTTATCCTAGTATTTCTCAACCATCAAGGACAAATTTAGTTTAGTTCTCTCGAATCAAAAGTTCTTACAATAACAATGCGAAATCTCCAAGTTGTCAATCCTATTAAGGCATTAACGCATGAAATAGGGGTTGGAAATCCTATTTTCTTGTCACTACTCTCTTTTCCAAACATCAACCTTTCTATGAAACAAGTTCTGTTTTTAGGCACATACTATATGTTTGCAACCACAAGAATTAAAGATAAACAAAGAGAGTATGACATAAACAAATCTATGCATAATGAATTCAAAAACCCAAAGTAATAGATTTGTGTTACAAGGCTTCTAAAACCCTATCTAAAAAACTTAGCTGCTCATGAATAAAAAGGGAATCAAAATCATAATGTTCATCATACCGAAACATCAAAAGAAACTATCTTGAAGGAATTGTACGTTAACAAAATGAATATCCTTCTCCTCCTAGTAATAAGCTACCACTCTCCAATTCAAAAGATATTGAATAATACGTGAATGATTAGCTTGGGGTATTTTAAAAACTTTTTTTCCTAATTGTCCTCTAATTCCCTATACTTAATGTAACGACTAAATAGTCTTGGGACCTAATTTTAGGCGTCACATTGCATCCACATGCTACTTTTGTTTGTGTCCAATTCCATCTGCAATCCATAGTCCCTTTATGTTTCCATCTACATCATTTACACCTGAAATCATGCTAATCACATAGGTTAGCCCAATTACATAAAAAGTAGAATAAAAACGTAAGAAACTAAGCACTTTGTTCTCAAAACTTAGCTAAAGTATGGGTAAGTTATGGTGCTTAGGTGTATAAATACACCAAAGATCACCAATCCACACTTAAAGCTTTGTTCGTCCTTGAACAACTTATCCATTTATGTATACTACACAAGGCCTAACCCCTACAAAGGAAAAATAAGATGCTAAAATTGAGCTCACACAACAATTATAAACAAAAAGTAGATTCATGAATAATTACTAGAAATGACCTACCCTCACGAATAGACTCATTAAGTTGGAAAACTCATGCATACCGTTTAAGCAAAGAAATCATATAAATTACCCAACTTTAAGCAACCATGTGCCCTCACAACCATAAAGTTACCCACAAGAACTCACAATAATGAAATTTATGACAATATGGGTATAAGAATCCAGTGGCGCTCACTCTCGCAAAGAATTCTCAAATTACAACTGATGACCATTAGTGTAATGCCTCACTAATATCAGAATGCTTAGATTTGGATCAAATAGGTATTTACGGGTTGTAATGTAGGCTAACGGATGGGTAGGAACTTTTAAGATAGTAATAGGGACTATTTTCCCTAAGACCTTTTAATACGCAACATTATGCAATTAAGACCAATATCTGACAACCAATTTTCAGCTCTACTACCTTTATAAATTTGTCTTTTTTCTTTCACCCTATCTCATTAAGCCACTCGCATATCTTGTGGTGGGATAGTTTTCTATGGTTACATTATCACATTCTGAACAACCATTTCTTTCTCTCTTTTTTTATATTACTCCCAACCAAACATCAAATTTTTTTAACACCAATAACTATACTCTCGAGTTTCACTTTCACCTTATTACCTCCTATATTCAAACTCCTTAATAAAATATATTTTCTAAAGTGCTTAGAAGTTTTGGATCAAGTTAGAGCTAGCCAAAGAAGGGATTAGGCTACAAATGATATTACCAAAGAATAAGCTAAAGTCTCAATGGGGTTAGATAAGATAATGCATAAAGGTAGGTCAAAAGAGGGTGTGAATAGTGGTTGTCAAAGAAATTCCTAAATCATCTCCTAAACTCACAATCTTTATTTTGCTTTACACATACACCAGGCAAGTTCTATCATCAATTGCAATAAGGAATATATAGCAGTCCCACACACTTATGGTACATGGTCAACTCAGTTAGGATCACTATAGATTCTCGACCCAATAATCAAATGAATTCAATAAAGCCAACAATCACAACAAGAGTCACAACTAGAGCCTAGGTGTTTCAAATGTAATGATCCATCGCATAATTATGTTATATTGCCCTGTGATCCACAAGAACACTTATATAAAAGTTCACAGGGATTTTATTTGTTCATGCCTACAAATGAATAATTTTCTCTTAAAATAGTCATCATTCTTCCATTATCGAGAAAACCACCAAACTATGACTAAATCAAACAAACATATAACAAGAAACAAAACAATTAATCCTATTAAAGAAATATACTAAGGAGAAGGTACTATTTTTCTACAAAGAAAGCAACGCAGTAACCATCTACCCCACACTTAAGCCAAGCACAGTCCCTAGTATAACTAACAAAATAAAGAACCTGGCTAGTAGTACTCTTCCTCCACATCAGTAGTCATGCCACCTTCATCGGAATCATCATTAGAAACATTTTTCCTGTATTCACCATAACTGCCACGTTAGCCATACAAAATTAAACCAATTTGTTAGTATAAACTAATTAAGTGTTATTTTTGGGTACTGAGACTTCGTTGACATACACTTTAATTCACAAATTTACTCCACAAACCCCTTAAATTTTGCAATAATTTGCAATTCAAATTAGCACATATCATAATACCAAATTGTTATACAAAACCAGTCCATTCATGCTCCCTAATTCTATTATTGAATAAAATCATGCCTTAAAGCTTTAACACATCAATACCCATAAGAGACCATTACTTACAACAAATCAACCAACACCATATTTAAAGGTAAATTAAAATATGAATCAATGGCCACAAAACTAAAGTATACTAGTCATGTTCAATTTGATGACACCTTAAAGAATAAAAACTACAAAAATAGTGTTCATCTTCCCCAAGCATGGATATAGCAAGCACTCAATCATAATCCACAAGATTTTAACTAAAAACTATAAAAATAAAGTCATAAAAATTAAAGATTAAGAAAGAAAACTTACCTTAAGAAGAAAAGATTGAGGAAAGAAAGGGAAAGTTCTTGGGTTTTTTGTGTTTTGAAGAAACTTATATGACAAGGATGGTGAGAGTTATGTCTTTTGGTGGTGAAATAAGAAAGAATTTGGGAATTTAGGGTGTTAGCTCTATTTATCAAAGTGGTTTAAAGTTGGGTATGATAATGAAATTAGTGGGTATGCGGTGCAAAGTGTATCGCCTAGGGTAAGTTAGCATCGCAAAGGGATCGCCTAATGGAGGCAGTGAGTGTGTGAGGTATGGTAGGCACCACAAATTTCATTGCCTAAGCATAAGTATGAGTCGCCCAACTTATCACCAAAATTACCTTTTGTACCGCACATATCATCACCTAAATAGGCTTGAGCGCCGCAATAGGGATCACCTAATTAAAACAGTGAGCATATGCGGTGGTTTAGGTGTTGCATTGTCTATGGCCTACTTATGCATGGGCACTTTAAAAACCATAGCACACTTGTTCTTGGGCTCCGCATACTCCATAGACAATGTGATGTAGTGTTAACATTTTATGAGGCCAAGACATGGAGAAAAATTGAGGTTCTAATTTTGCAACAAAAACTCATTTCGGACACAACCTTTTACCTCTTTAACTTACTTGTAAAGAGCTCAATACTCAAATAACTCACAACATCTGATGTGACTTAATGCTAAACAAAATTTGGTACCTATAATCTCCTTAGTACTTCATACACCTACACTTATTCAAAAATAACCAAAAATGATTAGTAGGGTAGGGTGCCTCCGACCAAGCTCCGTAGTTTAAATTGTGGCTCGACTTTTATTTTTATATTTTTGTTTAACATGATAAAATTAAAGTAAAATTATGGGTTGCCTCCTATACAAAGCGTGATTTAACGTCGCGGCATGACTCGATTATCTTGACTACTACGAATTCGTCAAGATACAATGATGATACCATTTATACCTCACTTGTTGGACCAAGATATTGCTTGATCTGGTGTCCATTGATTTTGAATGTACTCCCACCCTTATTTTCCAATTCAAATTGCTGCTCATCTTCAAAGAATACATCAATGATCGAGAAAACACTTATCTCCTTATGTTGTTTCATGGATTGACACATGTCAAAGCTAACTATTTCTCATTGAGCCTAAAATTCAGCTCATTCAGCTCTATGTCAACTAATACTCTCCCAATTTCTAAGAATGGCCTACCCAAAATTATGGATAACTCAAAGTCCACCTCGAAATTAGGAATTATAAAGTCTGTAGAAAATATAAAATTTGCCACCTTTATGAGTACATCATGTAGAATCCCAAAAGGCCTTTCCGCCGATCTATCCTCCATTAGAAGCCACATAGTGGTTGGTGTAGGATCTCCTAAACCCAGCTTCTTGAAAAAAATCAATGGCATAAGATTTATACTTTCCCCAAGATCACAAAGAGCCTTTGCAGAATTTAGCAATCTAATAGTACAAAGGACAGTGAATTCCCCAGGATTGACTTTCTTTTACACTAGAGATATTGTAGCAATAACACTACAATGGTGGAGAATATCCACAGGTTCATAAATCACAGTCTGCATTTTTTTCATAAGATCCTTCATAAACTTAGCATAGCCTGGCATTTTCTCTAGCGCCTCAATCAAAGGCATATTTACTGTCAATTGCTGTAGCATGGCCATGAACTTGATAAATTTGGTCTCATCCACTTTCTTCTACAATCTTTGTTTAATGGAGGATATAGTTTTTGTATTCTTGAATCAACTGTCTCTTCTTTCTTTCCCTTTCCTTTTTCCAAATCTTTAACCTACTTCTGTTTAGGTTAATCCTCCTCCTATTCAAGCTTCAAAAACTCTATTGAATGTTCTTTATCTACTTCCACTTCAAATTCCACCATATCATCTAAAATAGGTTTGCTAAGACAAGGGCTAGGTAAAATCTTACCACTTCTGTTGGTGATACCCATGCATGATTTATGATTTCTCATATTCTGTACAGTATCACTTAGCAATGTTTCACTCTTCCTTTGATTAAACACTGCCGACATTTGATTCATTTGTTGCTTCAGTTTCTTAATAGATTTAGAGTATGAGTCAACGAATTAACTCATAGATGAGAAGTCACTCTTCATCTTCTTTAACTGGCATTTATTGACTCTACTCATTTTAACATTTTTGCTATTATATCTTCCATTGATATTTTCCCAACATTACCATGTCTCCTAGGTGGTACATACAATCCACTTCTATTAATTTTATTCTTCTTGTCTCCTAGATAGTTCAAACCTTGGTTTCCTTGGCCACCTACCCAAAAACCCCTAGTTGTGCAAGTAGTTAGCCTCTTTGTCAGTGTCTAATTCAGCTTCCTTAATGTGTGACACCATAGCTTTTACCTTTTCTACCTTTCCTGATAGTAAATATTTTATGAGTAGATCCATCTGGGTTTTCATGTAAGCCATATCTTAATCACATTTTTCTTCTCTCCTATACTGCTTTACTAATATTACACTAGACCCAGTATTATTTGGTACCTTAGAATCACTAGTATACCAAGCTCTACTTATTTTAGTCATTCTTTCTAACATCTCTGTAGCCTTAGTAAAAGTAAGCTCTAGAAAAGTTCCTTCTACAGAATTATCTACAATTCTCTTTATAAGTGAGTTCAAAGCTTTGTATAATGTTTCCATCCAGTGTTTATCAGTCATCTTGTGGTTTGGGCATTGAGTCAACTTCTTTTTAAATGTCACCCAATTTTCATGCAAAGCTTCACTATACAATTACCTAAAGTTTATGATCTCGTCCCTCAACTGTAATATTTTGGAGGGCAAAAAGAATCTTTATAGGAAATTTCCTTTAAATTGCCTCCAGTTTGTTACAGAATTAGGTGCCAGCTTATTCAGCTACATATTTGCCTCCTCAGACAGAGACAGTGAAAATAATATCAGATGAATAGCATTTTGTCCTACTTTAAGATTATTAAACAACTTACAAATATTGAGAAAATTCACCAAATACAGATTTAGATCATCACTAGGTAATCTACCAAAGAGTGCTTTCAGTTTAGTAGTTGGATTATAGTACTGGTTATATTAAATTTCACCTCAGGAGCTAGTGGTGGTGCAATGTTTACCCCTGTAGCTCTGGGTTAATCCAAATCAGCATTATCTTCATCATCCAAGGAAAAAATCATTTTAGGCTATTGGTGCATTATACCTCTTGCTTGTTCGTTTTGATTTACTGGTATAATTCTCAACACGCCGCCTATTTATAGGATCAACCAACTCATTAACACCCAAATCCTCATTATCAGCATTTGGCACATACCTAAGCAATCCAGTATTCTGTTGGTTGATTTGAGCATTAGCTAAAGTATCTAATCTTTAAACTTTTTGTTGATTAGCCATTCTCCGAATTAGTTGAGGTTCTAGGTTGACAGGTAATAAGGGTTCTCCTAACCTTTTGGTTCATGGAATATACAACAAAGATCCTGTTATGATCAAAAACAACAAATCAAAGTAAAATTAGGAAACTAAATTAAGAGTTAGTTAACACAGATACACTTAATTGACAACTATATTCCCCGGTAATAGTGCGAAAATTTGATACACCCAAACTATAACTCTCTTATAAGAGTGTAAGCGGTCGTTTTCAAATGTATAACCCAACAAGGTTAGGGTCGAATCCCACAAAGAATATGATGTTAATTAAGTTGTATGCAGATTAGTTGACTATTATTCATAGTTTCCGTAAAACTAAAAGGAGGTTTTAATTCAGTTCACAAATTTATAATTTCAGTTTAAACAAAATGAAATATGTCTAGTAGTACTTGAATTCAGAGTAAAACAAGCTAGGGTTATGTCCACCTTTTAGATTTCAGTATATTTTACAAATTCATACATGCATCATACATCATGCTTACAGGAAATGTATTTATTAACTTAATCCTAGTGTTTCTTAACCATCAAGGACTAATTCACTTTAGTTCTTTAAAATTAAAAATGTTACAATAATAATACAAAATCTCCAAGTTGTTAATCCTATTAACGCATCGACTTATGAAACAGGAGTTGGAAATCCTATTTTCTTGTCACTACTCTATTTTTCCAAACATCAACCTTTCTATTGAACAAGTTGTGTTTTAAGGCGCATCCTTTATTATTGCAACCACGATAATTCAAGATAAATGAAGTGAGTATGATATAAGTAAATTAAAGCATAATGAATTAAAAAACCCAAAGCAATAAATTGAATGTTACAAGGCTACCATAAACCTAACTAATAAACTTAGCTACTCATGAATAAAAAGGAATCAAAATTGTAATGTTCATCATAGAAAAAAGTCAAAAGAAATTGACTTAAAGGACTTGTACGTTAACAAAATAAATCCTCTCTTCTCCTAGTGCTAATCCGCCACTCTCTAATTCAAAAGATACTAAATAATACATAAATGATCAGCTTAAGGTATTTTAAGTAACCTTTCTACCTAATTGCTCTCTTAGTCCATAGACTTAATTTAATGACTAAATAGTCTTGGGACCTAATTTTAGGAGCCACATTCATCCAACATGCTGCTTTTATTTGTGTCCAATGCCATCTGCAATCTGTCATCCCTTTATGTTTACATCTACTTTATTTACAGCTAAAATCATATTAATCGTATAGGTTAGCTCAATTACATAAATAGTAGAATAAAAACATAAGAAACTAAGCATTTTGTTCTCAAAACTTAGATAAAGTATGGGTAAGTTATGGTGCTTAGGTGTATAAGTCCACCCAAGATCAGTGATGTTGAGGAGTTTTCCTTATTGAAGACTTTCTTAAATGCTTTTCTGGATTATTTCTTTCCTCAGTAGCTAAGAGAAGTGAAGGTAAGGGAATTTTTCAATCTGAGATAAAGGAAACTATTAGCAAAGAAATATGACTTGAACTTTCATCATCTGTCAAGTTATGCTCCAGAACTGGTGTTTTATATGAGGGCAAGGATGAGAAAGTTTTTTCTAGACTGTCTTGGGATTTGGTCATTGAAAGCAAGGTTGCATTGCTAATCAATAATATAGATATGTCTAGGTTGGTGGTTCATATAAAAAAGGGTAGAGGGTCAAAATAAGAAGTAGGATAAATTTAGGGAAAGGTAGAGTAAGATTCTTAGGTCTTCTAACAAAGTGGTGAGCAACAACAAGGTAATCGAGATGGCCGTAAGTGGCCAAAGAAGAAGTGGGGAGTTTTGATTCCTTCTCTTCTTCTAGTACTCCTTATGCGAAGCCTTCAGGTAATAGGCTTCATTAGGGTGGTGATAATTTATAGGCACAAACTACCTAATATAAGGTAAGTGGGGTACAATCAACTTCTTTATACCCTCCTTGTCGGTTTTCTGGTCATCTTTATCAGGGATGTTATGAAAAATAGAGGGACAAGTATTTAAAATATGTTTACCCAAGACATATTCTTAAAAACTATATGGTTAGTAAGGGTTCTTCTAGAGAGGTCAAAGCTCTAGTTACTTCATCTTCTGCTTCTATGCCTAGCAATACTGCTTTAGTATTTGTAGGTTTTGATCCCAAAGTCATTTTTTATCCTTTTTTCTACCCCGGTAGTTGAATCTTTTGTTGCTAAAAGGGTGTATAGGGGGTTTTGGTATCTGTTGGTAGTAGGCACACTTTGGTGGATTTGTTTGAGCTGGATATGGTGGATTTTGATATTATTTTGGGTATGGATTAGTTACATTCTTATTATACGTCCTTAGATTTTCAGACCTGTAGTGTTATCATTAGATTCCTTGGTGAACCGGTTATTGAGTGGGAGGGTGGTTCTCTAGCTCTTAAGGGAAGGTTTATTTCTTATCTTAGAGCTCGAAGATTAATCTGCAAGAGGTGTCTCTTTCATATGGTTTGGGTTAAAGATTCTAACTCGAAAGGTTCACCTTTACACTCAATTTTAGTGGTAAATGAGTTTCTTGAGGTCTTTTTGGATGATCTTCCTGGTGTTGAGGACCTTGAAGGTACAACAGTTGTATGCCATATTCTCCAAGTGTAAGTTTTGGTTGAACGTTGTAACTTTTCTTGGTCATATTATTTCTAATGAGGGGATCATGGTGGATCCTCAAAAGGTGACCCAAACCCATGACTACAACAAATATTCGAAGCATCTTGGGTTTGTCTGGGTATTACAGAAGGTTTATGGAGGGGTTTTATTTTATAGATTCCCCAATGACTAAGTTGAATTAGAAGAAGGTATAGTTTTCTTGGTCAAAAACTTGTGAAGGTATTTTTGAGAATCTTAAGGATAAGCTAATTTCGGCTCTGATTTTGATATTTCCTGAAGGTAATAAAGGATTTATAGTTTATTGTGATGCATCTCGGGTTGGACTTGGTTATGTTTTGATGCAACGTAGGAAGGTGATTGCCTATGCTTCAAGGAAGTTAAAGATGTGTGAGAGGAATTATCCTACTCATGATTAGGAGCTTTTAGTTATGATTTTAGGTTTGAAAATTTAGCTACATTAAGTGCATATGGACATCATTTCTGATCATACGAATTTATAGTTTGTATTCACTCAAAATGATCTAAAATTGAAGAAAAATGAGATGGTGAGCGCTTCTCAAGGACTAGTATATGAGTCTTTACTACCACTCATGTAAAGCTAACATGGTTTTTTATGCTCTTAGCAGGTTTTCCATAGGGAGTTTTGATCATATGGAAAAGGAGAAACAAGAATTGGTGAAGGATATTCACTGATTGGCTAATCGAAGAGTCCATCTTCTAGACTCTGAGAATGGTGGTGTATTAGTACAGGAAGTGGTTTAGTCATATCTTGGTGCAAAATCAAGGAGAAGCAAAGTCTAGATCCTATCTTGATGAAAATCAAGAGTGATGCTAAGATCAACGGTGGTGGTACCTTGAGGTAACAAGAGAGGTTATATGTTCTCGATGTGGATGGGTAGCGTGAAAGGGTATTGGCTAAGGTGCATAAATCCCACTATGTTGTGCATCCTAATTTGACTAAAATATATCATGATCTCAAGGAGGTGTATTGGTGGAATGGTATGAAGAGGGATGTGGCTAACCTTGTAGTCAAGTACATGGTGTGCCAACAAGTCAAAAGTTGGCACATAAGTCCTGGTGGTTTCTATTAAGAAATTTAGTTACCCAAATTGAAATTGGAGGTAATCAATAAGGATTTTGTTACTGGTCTTCCTTGGTCTCAAAATTTAGTTCAATTTGGGTCATCGTGGATAGGAAGACAAAGTCCACTCACTTCTTTCCAGTGAGGACTAACTTTTTAGTTGAGGACTATGCAAAGTTATATCTTTTTATGTGATAATAAAGCTACATGGGGTACCTATTTCGATTATATATGATTGTCGTACGCAATTTTCATCTCTCTTCTGGTGGTGTTTTCAGAGGGATTAGGTTCTAAGGTGAGTTTGAGTACTACTTTCATCCACAAATAGATGGGCAAGCAGAAATAACTATTCAAACATTAGAGGATATGCTTTCAGCATGTATGATTGACTATGGTGGTAATTGAGTTTAGCATCTACCTCTTATAGAGTTTGCTTATAATAATAGTTACCATTCTAGTTTTGGGATGTACCCTTTGGAGGCATTGCATAGTAGGAGGTGTAGATCTCCTATTAGGTGGTTCTAGCTTAGTGAGGTGGATATGATAGGTTCGGATTTGGTTTATTAGGCTATGAAAAAGGTAAAAGTAATTTGTGATAGCCTTAAGACTACCCAAAGTTTTTAAAAGTCTTATGAATATGTAAGGAGTAGAGACTTGGAGTTTGAGCTTGGGGATAAGGTGTTCCTAAACGTATCTCCCATGAGGGGAGTAACGTAGTTTGGTAAAAAAGAAAAGTTCAGTCCCCAGTTTATTAGTCCTTATGTGATTTTGTAGAGGGTTAGTAATATGGCTTATGAATTGGAGTTGCCTTCTGGTTTGAGCCATTCATCCGGTATTTCATCAATCTATGTTAAGGAAATGTCTTGGTGATCCTTCTTTGATGGTTCCCTTAGAGGACATAGGTATCTTAGATTCTCAATCTTATGAAGAGGTCCTGGTTAAGGTATAGGATAGGAAGGATTTTTGGTTACTTACCAAGGATGTGACCTTGATTAAGGTTCTATAGTGTAGCCACAATGTGGAAGAGGCTACATGGGATGCAGAGAAGGATATGAAGTCCAAATATTTGAATCCGTTTCTGCTCTCGGGATTCTTGTGGAAGGTATGTTTTCTTAAACATACTTTGGTTTTCAAACTTTGTTAAAGGAAAGATTAATATCTTTGCATCATTATTTTCTAACTTGGTTAAAGGTTGGATTGATATTTGTAATGCAAATGACTCTACTAGATTTCTTTATATCCTTATTAAAGATAAGAGTAGAGGCATCTAAGGGGTTTAAATCATGCTTGTACCTACCTTGTCCGTAATTTGGGGGTGAATGTTCTTAGTAGGTAACACTCAAACACCCTAGACTTAGGACCCATACAAAATTTCTTGGATTTATGGGTTTGGGATAACATACGACCAATGGGTACCAGTCGTATACAAGGGTATGAGCGCTATGGCTTAGTCGTACACTAACCAGTGTTGGTTGGTGGGTTGGATTGGGTTATGCAATACGCATAATTTAGGTTGGTACGAGTTGTATTGGTGAAGACGGGTTATTTGGTTTGGTTATTTCCTTTACTTAATCTTAGACTTGGTAGCCTAACTTAGATCTGAGTATGAGTGGCTCACCATGAGTCGTAAGTTAGGGTACGAGTCATACCATGGATTCGTATGGTGGACCACGTTCAAACCTCTTATGATTCTATTTTTCTAGGGGTACAGGTGAAAGGTAGTGGTTGTATACTTTGGGTACCACTTGGTTTGGAGAAGTCGTACCTTAGACAATATTGGGTCCAAGGGGGATTCCTAGGGTACAAGTGGTGGGTACCACTCATATTGAAGGGTATGACTGGTATGGTTAGTCGTACCCCCTGGCAGAAATTTTTTGTAGTTTAAGTAAGGGCAGTCTGGATATTTCCCCACTTAACCTAATAAATCTCCATGACTTTTAACATACTTGGGAGGTTATTTTCCCTTTTATTCTACTTATTAACACTTAGAAAACACCTTTAATCCTCTCTAAAGTTCTTGGGGAATAAAAGTTAGGGTTTCATATTAATAATTAATTTGGGGCTATCATCTACTCAATTTAAGGCATGTACTCCTTCCATCATTGGTATTTCCAACTAAAGGTATATTTTGTAAATTGTTTTAGTGGCTTAATTGTTATATGGTTTTGGGTTTTAAAATAAATATTGGTGGTTTTGGTTATAATGGCTTGGTTATGGTTTTCCTATGTTTTAAGTATGTATTTACATATTTTCATGGTGATTTGAATACTTAGTTGCATGGGAATGGTTAATTGGTATTTGATTTTGGTTTTGAAAACACTATGTTCCCAATATGTTTGATAAAATACGTATGAGAATGCTTTTACTATATTGTTGGACTTTTTAATGGAACTATTACATGGTATGGTTTGGTAACAGAACCTTAAATGGTATAACTTGTTTAAATGGTTAAATGGAATAGTTGGGTGGTCATTGCTATGGTTAATTGAACTCCTTATGGGGTACCACAAAATCCGCAAAATAAATATATTAATGAACAGCTTGTGGGGTACATGGGACTCACCCAAGCAAACATAATAATAGAACACTTATGGGGTACATGGGACACCCCAAGTTAATTCGGTAAATTGGTACACATGAATCCCATAACATCTTAAGATTTGGCTAAGGACATACTTGCAAATTATAGTCGGTATAACGATACAACTATTATTAGCCTTGGTTAATAATAAATAAAATAATGGAATGGTTCATTGGAAATGTTTTTAATTGGGCAATAATGTTGGGGTGTGATAGCTAACCGTGAAGATGGGAGTTAAATAAACGAACACTGGAAACTCATGTTTGCCAACATAAGGTGTTGGTTATAGCGACCATATATGATACTATAAGGTACACGGGAATCCTCTAAGTATACTATACATATGTATCATGGAGGGTAAGGGTACTCAATAGTCCCCAACTCTTATGGTATCTTTGGTTCATGCGGCTACACGTATCAAGGATAATTTAGAGGGTTACCTAGACCCATATATCCCATTGGTGGTTAAGGATGGTTAAGCTTCACATACCCAGGTTAATGGTTTTAAATCCATGCTAAACTCGATTCCCTTTTCGGGCATGGTTATATATATATATAATTTGTATACATATGTTTGTTTTGTTGGTTTTACTGGTTGGTATATTTTATCCTTATCTTGAGTTCATTCTAGCGTTCACCTGCTAACCCATCTTTAGGCGGTTGTATCCCCACACAATGCAGGAACCGATTATTCTACTTATCTTATATTGTGATCGACTTTTGGGATCAGTTTTTGGATTGAAGTGGTGAGATTACATCTTTTTGGAAGGTTTTATTTCATGTTATGGACATTTTCATATACTTTGATTTATTTATGGATATTAGTTTTGACTATGGTTGGGGGTATGTCCCAATCGGATATTGGTTTTAATTTTGGTTAGAGTCTTTTATAGAACTACTATGGGTTGGCATGGTTGGGATTGGTATTAGTGTCAGCCTTAGAATTGGAATTAGTATTAGGGCTGATACCATTTGACAGAATTTCTCACTATTCTATCCTTTTATTTTATGTAATGGAACTTGGTTTGGTTATTGTTTTGTTTTGGTTTCTTATTTTGTTTTGGCTATCGGTTGGTTTGGGATGGTTGGACTTATTTAGGTCAATCATAGTTATAGACCTATCCCAGAGTCTGGATTTGGATGGTTATACACTATCTTGTTATATATTCAAAATTCATATGACTTAGGGCATGACATGGATGTTTAAGTTGGGTATTAAGGGTAGTCCCCGATCCTGGTGGGACTTACGATGACTATTACGATAAGGCCTCTGGTCAGTTCATTTCATGGTTCTTACAGTTCAGTAGTTTTGGGTTTTAATTCTACTGGTGAGCCTCTTTTCATGCCTATTTGTGTATCTCACCCTCTAGGAGAGTCTTTAGTATGGATCAAGTGCACTAATCTTGTGTTGTGACTTTTGCTGGGTGTGAGACTTAGGTAGATCTGGTTGTCTTAGATATGGTAGATTTTCATATTATTTTGCATATAGATTGGTTAGCTCTTTATCATATTGTCATAGACTATTATACTTTGATTATGACCTTAGCTTCATCGGGTGTGTCAAGGATAGCTTAAAAAGGTTTGCTTCATTCAGTTCCTAAGAGAATTATATCTTTTCTTCAGGCTCATCGATTAGTTGAAAAGGGATTTTTTTTATCTTTCTCATATTCGTAATACTTGTTTTGCTTCACCTGTCTCTTTCGATTTTATTCATATTGTCTGTGAGTTTGTGGATATTTTCCCTATGGATTTTCCTAGTATACTTTGAATTGTGATATTGAGTTTGTTATTGATATGGAGCTGGGTACCAAGCCTATTTCTATTTCTTCTAATTGGATGGACCTAGCTGAATTGAAGGAATTAAAGGATCCGTTTTAAGATTTGTTGAATAAGCAATTTATTAGACCTAGTATATCACCTTGAGATGTACCTATCTTGTTTGTGAAGAAAAAAGGATGGTTCTATGCATAGTGTATTGATTATCCATAGTTGAATAAGGTAAAAATTAAGAATAAGTATCCTTTTTCTCATATTAATGACTTAGTCGATCAGCTTTAGGTTTCTTTGGTGTTTTTGAAGATTGATTTGTGATCCGGGTATCATCAGTTGAGGGTTAGAGCTTTGGATATTATGAAGACCACTTTTTAGGCTTGGTATGGTCATTATGAGTTCTTGATCATGTCTTTTGGGTAGAATAATGCCCCAACTATGTTCATGGAGTTTATTAATTGGGTATTTAAACTATATCTTGACTCTTTTATCATTGTATTATAGATGATATCTTAGTTTATTCCAAGAGTGAGGCTAACCATGAAGAGCATTTATGGATTGTGCTTCAGAGATTAAGGGATGAGAAGTTGTATGATAAGTTCTCTAAATATGGGATTTGGTTGGAATCTATCTCTTTCTTAGGTCACGTGGTGACCAAAGATGGTATAATGGTTGATCCATCAAAGATTACAGCAACTCATGATTGGTGTAAGCCTACTTCTCCTACTAAGATTCAGAGTTTTGTTAGTTTGGCAGTTTACTATCATTTGTTTGTTGAGGGTTTTTCATCTGTCACAGTTACTTTCACTAAGTTTACTTTGAATAAGACTTCTTTTCAGTATTTTAATACTTGTGAGGCAATCATAAAAGATCTCAAGGATTCGTTGCCTTCAGCTTATTTCTAGACTAAGCCCAAGGAAGGCGTGGGATTTATCATCTTTTGTGATAGTTTTGGAGCTGGGTTAAGTGTTGTGCTAATGCAGAATAGTAAGGTAATTGCATATACTTCTCTCCAATTGAATTCAAATGAGAAGAATTACCCTACCTATGATTTGTAGTTGTGCATGGTTGTTTTTTTTTTGAAGTTGTGGAGGCACTACTTGTATGGAAACCATTGTGAGATTTTCGCAGATCATTTTAGCATTAAATATTTTTCACCTAGTGTGATCTTAATATAAGGTAGCTCCATGGCTTAAGTTTCTTAAGGATTATGATCTTACTATTCTCTATCATTCGGGTAAGGCTAATATGGTTGTGGATGCCTTGAGTAGAAAGGAACTTGCATGGGTAGCTTGGCACATCTTTTGACCCAGGAATGTCCTTTGCCCTTAGAGGTTCAATCTTTAAATAACCATAAGGTTAGGCTTGGTATTTTAACACTTGGGTGTATTTTGGAATTTATGAAGGCCATGTCTTCGTTAATAGAGCAGATTTGGTCCCATTAATTTGATAATGCTGGTTTGAGATTGATTTTTGATAAGGTGTTTAGCAGTGAGGCCAAAGAGGACTCAATTGATCCAAATGGTGTTTTGAGGATTTGGGGCTGAGTTTATGTGTTGAGAGTGGGTGATTGCATTAGAATGATTTTGGAGGAGGCTTCTTGTTCCATGTATTCTATCTATTCGAGAGTAATTAAGATGTATCGTGATTTAATGTAGCATTACTAGAGAGTTGGTATGAGAAAGAATATAGCAGATTTTGTAGCTCATCACCTATATTGTCAATAGGTGAAGGACAAGCATTTGAGACCTAGTGGTTGCTCCAGAGGTTACCCATTCTTGAGTGAAAATAGGAATGGAATACTATGGACTTAGTTACTAGGTTGCCACATACTTCTTACAGTTTTGATAGTGTTTGGGTCATCGTGGATCGATTGGCTAAGTCAACTTATTTTATTTTGATTTATTTTTTTTAGTGCTGAGAGGTTAGCTTGTCTCTATATTTGTGAGATAGTCCATCTTCATGGTATGTTAATGTCTATCCTCTTGGAGTTTATGTATAATAATAAATACCATTCAAATATTTTGATAGCTTTGTTTGAGGATTTGTATAGTAGGAATTATTGCTCTTCAGTTGGTTGGTTTGAGGTTTTCGAGATTAGAACTGAAGGTACATACTTTCTTCGCAAGTCTTTCGATAGAGTCTGAATCATGTGGGCAGAAGTACTATGTAGATTGTAGACTTTGGGTCTACAGATTTAGTGTTAGGAATCGAGTTTTCCTTGGTGTGTCACCTGTGAAGGGCGTTATTAGGTTTGGTAAGAGGGGCAAGCTTAGCCCTAGGTATATTAGACCTTTTGAGATTTTTTTGACTTTTGGGGATGTGGCTTATGAGTTAGCATTTCCCCCAGATTTATTAGTTGTTCATCAAGTGTTTCATGTTTCCATGCTTTTGTATTACATTTTGGATGAGTCTCATATTATTTTTTGGGACTCAATCTAGTTAGATGAGCCATTGTCTTTTTTTGATGAACATGTCTCTATTTTAGATGGAATACCAGGCGGTTGCACACTAGAGATATTCTATTGGTCAATGTCCAGTGGAGACATCGATATGTAGATCAGTCTACTTGAGAGGTCGAGTCTAATATGCGCAAGAATTATCCCTAACTTTTTACTAATTTAGGTATTTCACTTGCCTTTAGTTTGAGGACGAATAAGATTCTTAGTGGTCGATAATGTAATCACCTGAATTTTGGTAATTTGTGTGAATTATTCATTTCTATATGATTTGACCATTTTGTCCCTCCTCGTGGTTGCATAGTGATATTTTTAGGGTATGGGGATTATTATCATAGTTCCCAATGCATATTGGTGTGATTTGTGCGAGTTTGTAGTTTTTGGTGGTTAAAAAGGCTTTAAAGTTGACTTTGGTCAGTATTTACTGATTTGTCCATCAGATCGCCAAATAAACTGCACCAACAGATCTGGAATGTCAAATTTAGGTTGGTAACATGGTTGGTGTGGTTTAATGGATTTTATATCTTATTTTAACCCTCAGTTAAAAAATTTGGTAAATAGGGTTTTGGGGGTCAACTTTGTGATAGAGTCATAAGCACAAATTTGATAAGGTATCATAGTCTATTTGCATACTCGGGATTCTGGATGAATCCCAAGGGGTTTGCGGAGACTTAGAAATTTCCAAGTCTCCAAAGTTGGTGCAGTTTCTAAAGTGCCATTTTGGCTGCTTTAGTAGCTGGCTTCAATTAGACAAAGGTGCTTTAGTAGTGCCCTGTTTACTTTAGCAGTAGGCGTTAAAGCAGCTCCTGCCTGCTTTAGAAGACTGGAACACGTTGGTGAGTATCACTAACAGTCGTTGTCAATTTTAGCAGATGCCTTGAGTCGCAAGGCAGTGAGCATGGGTAGCTTAGCTTATATTTTAGTTTCTCAAAGGCCGTTAGCATGGGACATTTAGTCCTTAGATAACTTGATGGTTTGCCTTGATATTTTTTATTCTAGGAGAATTTTGGTGGCTAGTGTGGAGATGAGGTCCTCACTATTTGAGTAGATATGTGATCGTCGGTGCAAGGATAAAAGGATTTGTTTCTTTCGTGATTAGATGTTGAGTGGTGAGTTTGAGAGGCACATTATTAATTTTGAGGTTATTTTTAGATTTGATGGTCGTATTTTTGTTCCTCAAATTGATGACTTGATTCAGTTGATTTTCCACGAGTCTCACGGCTTTAAATACTCTACTTATCCACATATAGCCAAGATATATAGAGTTTTTAGCTATCACTATTGGTGGAGTGGTGTGATGAGAGATGTGGAAAACTTTGTAGCTCGTTTCCTATGTTGTCAGTAGGTTAAGGCTGAGCATCAGTGTCCTTGTGGATTAACTTAGAGGTTACCCATGCTCGAGTGGAAATGGGAACAGATTACTGTGGATATTGTTAGTGTTTTGACTCGTACATCCCATGGATCTGATGGTATTTAGGTCAGTGTAGTTTGCTTGACCAAGTCAGCATATTTTTTTCCTATTTCTATGACTTTTAGTGCTGAAAGATAAGCCCACATCTATGTTCAAGAGATAGTCCATTTGCATGGTATGCCTATTTCTATGATTTTAAACTATGGCTCGGTGTTCACTTTGAGGTTTTGGAGAGCATTTTTAAGAGAAGTTGAGTACTCAGGTGGATCTGAGTATAGCCTTTCATCTGTTGATCTATGGTCAGTCCGAGCAGACTATATAGGTTTTCAAGGACATGCTCCGAGCCTGTGTTATGGATTTTGGAGGCCAGCGAAGAAGCATATTGTCATGAAAGAGTTTGCATATAATAGCAGCTATTACTTGAGTATTAAGATGGATCCTCTTGAGGCTTTGTATGGTAGGAGATGTCATTCTCCAGTTGGATGGTTTGAGACTTTCGAGGTTAGGCCTCGCAGTACAGATGTGCTTTAGTAGTCGTTGGATAGAGTCATGGTGATTCAAGGTAGGTTGAGAGCAGCTTAGAGTAAGCAAAAGGCCTATGCAGACCGTAGGCTTCGTGCCTTGAGATATGAAGTTGGTGACCATGTATTCCTTCGTGTATTACCCATGAAGGGTGTGATGAGGTCTAGGATAAAGAGTAAGCTCAGATCAAGATATATTGGACCTTTTGAGATTCTCCACACAGTTGATGAGGTAGCTTATGAGTTAGCTTTACCCGTAGATTTTTCTGTTCATCCATTTTTCCATGTCTCTATGTTGATATGATATACTCCCAATCCATCTCATGTGCTTGTATGGGACTCATTATAGTTTGATGAGCATTTGACCTTTGTATAGGAGTCGGTGATCATTTCGGCTAGTGATGTGAGACAGTTGAGCACTAGAGAGATCCCTGTAGTTAAGGTTCAGTGAAGACACCACATAGTGGAGGAGGCCACTTGGGAGATCATGAATGTTATGTGAGCCTAGTATCCTCACCTGTTTGAGAATTTAGGTATTTTCTCATCTTTAACTTTTGGGGCCGAAAGTTCCTTAAGTAGTGGATATTGTAAAGCCTCTTCTGGTCATTTACCATATATTCTGCTTATTGTTGTCATTAGAGACTTTCCATATCCTCCCTAACTCATTTATGACTTGCTGGCATTGACATTTCAGTTACTGGTCAATTCGCTTAAATTTTAGAGTTAATTCCCTGTTTTGAAGTCTTCACTAGTTCCAAAGACCACTGGCAAAACCTATTGTGAAATAGTCTCAGGTGCAAATTCTGACTATGCCAGAAGCTCTGGAATATCAATTTTAGGCTAGGTAGACCTTTGGTTCGTGTCCCAATGCACCTGAGCTCATTTTGACCTACTAGTCAAAAAGTTGGGGAATTAGAAATATGGCTGTGGGACCCGTATTTGGTCTAAACGACCTCGGATGGAAAATATTACTTTTCCATTGAGTCCAAAATGTCAAATTTAATATGGTTACATAGTTCATTTTCATATATCGTCTTCTAAATAAATCTCGAGGCCTTAGTGGAAACGTGGAAAAATCCTAAGTTTCAGTTGTCATCGGGTGTGTCCCGTGATTGCATATGATGTGTAGGGAGTAGTGCGATCGCACTATAAAGTATGGCGATTGCCATACCTTCTTCTGCAACCAGGTTTTGCATTTGGACACATGGTTGTGTGATTGCCATAACTTATGACCTAGAATTGGCATAGAAAGACCCCTTAGGTCATGAATTAGGCCATTTTCCACCCATTCTGTTGAGAGAGAAAAATCTAGAGAGTGTGATAACTTTAAATTAAGTCTTGGGTGTGACTAGGGAGCTTGATAACATATATTTTCAAGAATATCTTTGGATTTAAGGTAAGAATCCTTAAAATTCATGCTTGACTTTCATAATTATTTGATCAAAACCCTAAATAGCTTGAAGGATTGATTTTAGCACCAAATAAGATTGGTTTTCACCCATTTTTGAGAGTTTTGATTCCATGATCTTGATATCATATTGGGTTGCTTTTGAAAACGTGATTTTTATAAGTGGGACCCACATGAGATTTTTGGCATGATTTTTGGAGCCAAAGCACAATGGTGTATATGGTTACGATATTCTTATTGATGAGTATAATGTTTTTATGATAGCTTGGCATCTTAAAGAAGCTTCTCATAAGGTAAAAGTGATGGTTTAGTAGTTGGTGAGCTTTCTTCGGCGTTATGGTATGCTAGGTTTATCCCTTATTAGATTGAACTTTGTTATAGTAGTCTTATGATATTTTGTTTAATTTAGGATGGTTTTAAGTATTGGATTGATGAAATGCAATTCTTGGGTTTAGTTGGATTGATTATGCTAAATTAAAATCATAGAGTTGAAATACCTAGCTTGTTCCCTTCAACCTAGTGTATATGATTTCATTACTCACGTTTAGCATGAGAATG
Organism: Capsicum annuum; assembly: GCF_002878395.1. Classification (NCBI taxonomy): domain Eukaryota; kingdom Viridiplantae; phylum Streptophyta; class Magnoliopsida; order Solanales; family Solanaceae; genus Capsicum; species Capsicum annuum. Next base: position 1,013,944 of record NW_025825704.1, on the reverse strand, counting down.
CCTTGGTTTGCTCTAAACTTAAATAAAATGCTCTAGTTAATCATGCTTACGGTAAAATTGGCCCTGGTTGCTCACATTAAGAAAGGTTAGCTTTGATACTATTTTGGCTTAGTTGATGTATGAATAAGAACTATTACCTTAGGAATAATCATGGCTTTCCATACATCTAAGAGTGGATTTAGATATCTTATCCTAGTCCGGGTAAAAATTGACTTAGAATGTAATTCAGGTAGTTAGAAGTTGGTTCTTAACCCACCTTAAGTCAAGATTGATGATACTTATTTTGAAACCTTTGTATGCCTAGTAAAGCATAGAGAATTCCCTTATGAGGCAATATTGAGGAGCCTTGGTACTTGCTGTTTATGATGAATGGTGTTAGAAGTGCTTCCTAACAATTGTACCTATAGTTATTTGTTGAGCTTATGATTAGCTATTGATTTTTCTATTATGTTGGCTATCGATTGGGCAACCGGTTAATCTATTAAATGAGCCCTTGACTATGATATGGTCTAAGCCATGAATTATACTATAGACTATGCTATGAATAATATATAGATTATGCCATGGATTAGCTATTGCCTAAGCTATTGAGACACGGCCTCTAAAGCTAATGATAATTATCCTTTATGCTAATGTTAGACCCTTGCATATGCTATTAATTAGCTATTTTGCAAGATATTGTTTATGATTTTGATCATGCTAGAATTCATGCTAGAATACAATCTTAATGTTGATGTTAGCAAATGAACCATGAATTATGTTAGGAGCCATGCTTAGTGATTATATTAGATATTCATGCCCTTAATTATGTTGAAATCATAATACTTTATTAAATGATTGCTCATGTTGTTGGATTTGTCATCGATTATGATGATATATTAATATTCATCAAGGCTAGAGGATATTATGATGATATGGTGATACCCGGCAAGGCTAAAGGACATTGAAATGATATGATGATATCCTGCAAGGCCAAAAGATGTTTTGATGAGATATTGATACCCGACAAGGTGGGTGGATACGATGATGATATTGATATCCATCAAGGTTGGAGGATGATTTTGATGATGAATTGATATTCGACAAGGTTGGAGGATGATTATATTGATGTGCCTATGTGTACATCTATCGGTTCGAGTCTGACTTGCCCTATGTGTAGTAATTATATGCTTATAAACACTTATATATATTTTGGTATGTTGTTGATATTAGTGATTTCGGTTATTTCCCATAAGTATCAAATAATAATAACGAGGTATAATTATTGATTAGTGGAAATTGTTGATTACTGATAATTAAGGATTAGTGATAGTTGATGATTAGCAGTGAATATTATTAAAATGGCTAATAATGACTAGTTCATAATGGAGATATATTGGCGAATATAGACTAGTTATTAAATGATTCTATCTTAGTAATGACAGTTTCTGAATGAATAATGTTTAAAGGCTATATGGAAATTAGTGGTTAAACGATGAATAGGGGTTATGATGACTAGTGGTCGAATGGATTAGTTAATAAAAGAGGGTTAATTACAAAATGGTGACTAGTTTATATTGATGCTGATATTGTTAACGATGATGATATTATGGAATTTGAGTACATTGTCTAATGTGGGGAGTTATAATAATGTTGGTAAATGGCATATTAATGATACTTGTGGTACGATGATCAAATGGCAATGAAAGTTGACTATTGAGTTGGTTGATTGCCTTATTCTTCTATTGAGTGTACTCTTGGGTCGTATGGGAGGTTGTGATGAGTTTTAAATTTTCTGCACCAATTGGCATATGGAAGCCAATTTTGTAGTTATGTTTGTCTGTGAGGATGTTTACTGATCTGTTACTATTTTGGCTAATGTATGTTTTGCATAGCAATATTGGCATGTGTTGATGCCTTATCTCATATTGTAATTGGAGTTTAATTGCTTATTATGTGCAGCCATGTTGGAGATGATTCAGGTTCATTTTTGTATCTTGGCTTAGTTTATGCTATCTTGCATTTTATCGTACTTATATCATGATTTATCTCAGTCAATCCATGATGCCTACTGAGTACCTATTGTTTTGGAACTCATACTACACTTTTGTACCTTTTTATGCTGATTAAAGTACATACTGTCATCATTAATTATTGTTCATACAGAATTGATCTTTCAGAGATATGGTGAGCTTGTAGTGTTCTGATTCACCTATTTCCTTCTATCTAATTGCTATTCAATCTTTTGTATTAAGACAAACGTATTGACTATATTCTAAGTCCTTTGGGTTGTATTATTGAAATTAGATGCTCTAGTAAAGGCACTACTAGGTCATGGGATTGGTATCTAGAGTTGTTTATTTTATCTATCTAGACACTTGCTTTATTTATAACTTGTGTTTCTTGAATCTTGTATATGTTGGGAAATTCTTACCAAATTAACCCGTTGCATTAGCTTTGGGTTATGGTTTTGGCTTACATACTAATGCGGTTTGGTAGGTGCCATCATGATTTATGAATCAAGTTGTGAAAAATTAGTATTAGAGCATAGGTTTCACCGATATTGTTGGAACAAGAGCAAGTGTCGAGTAAAGTCCTGCAGATCAAAAAAATGATATTTATTTCCTATCTTCGAGAGGCTATGGGAAATTCTTAGGATTTCTTCACTTCTTTTGCTTATATCATGCTAAAATTCTGAGTTGGTTTGACAAGTATTCTTTTAACTTTACTCTTTCGCAGATGGACAGGACACGTGTTACTGCTATACGAGATGAGGGTCCCATGACTAAGCCTAGGGATCTTTCTCCTATTATTAGATGACCTTAAGGTCTTGGATAGCCTCAGGATATGTTCCCAGCTAGGGGCCATGATAGGCCACCTTACTGAGGTCCTATTCTCACTCCTGAGCTAGAGAATATTCTGCCATAGCCAGTAGTGGCCAATAGACTAGGCCAAGCTACACCAGGGTTTATTCCTTATTCATTGTTTAGAGATACATTTATTTAGCTTGTGGAGATAGCTGGTGGTATGTTATTTGATGATGCATAGTCTATAAATCAGAGTGATACTAAGCCGGGAGCGCAGCCTATAGTTGCAGCTCATAGAGTTGAGGTTATTCCTACACCAGTGGTTGCTCAACTTGTAGTTTCTCAAAAAGTGGTTGCTCAGCCTTCTATGCCTTCTAAGAAGAAAAAGATGCTGGGTAGATTCTTGAGATTAGCTCTGCTTAGGTTTATTGGTACACCGAGTGAGGATGCATATGATTTTCTAATTTCTTATGAGTATAGGCATTGTGGTTTCGTCCTTATTGAGACTCAGGGTATGGATTACACCTTATTTTAATTAGACTTTTTTGCTCATTGTTGGTGAAGATTTAATATGGATTCTAGTACAGTTTGATCCTCTCCCTTGTCATGGACTTAGTTATTCGAGATGCTTTTGGAGAAGTATATGCCTTGTGGCCTTAAAGATCATTTGAGGGATTAGTTCTCTAGATTAGAGCGGGGTTCCTTGACATTTGCTGAGTATGAGGCTCATTTTTATGAGTTGGCTAGACATGTGACTTCTATTCTTGACACTGAGTATGAGAGGGATGCTTTCTCAGAGGTTTGAGACTCTTTATTCGTATGTCTACTCAGAGTTTTGTTGTTATGAGTAGGTCTTTTATTGAGGTTTTAGATTATGCTAGGGTGATGGAAGAGATGCATTATAAGGGTCGTGATAAGAGGCCTAGATCTTAGGGTAGAATTAGCGGGAGTCATTGTAATTCCTAACCTAGAGATGGAAGTTCTCAGAGTAGGTATCCTCTGCCTCCATCCTATAAGACTCAGAGTCAACCTAGTTGGTCGGTTCAGGTAACCCTTCAGATTACTAATGGAGATCAGTCTAATTCTAGTGATTTCCCTAGTAAGGTCAATGGTCATTCCTCAAGGGGTTCATCTTTTGGTTATTCTAGTAGTGATGGCTACTCTAGGTTAGTCGAATGATTTGAATCTGATTTAGCTCATTTTTTCTGCTTTACTTATGGACTCCCTAGTCACTATTCACGTGATTGCCCAAGTTGTGGGGATATTATTGCTTCAGCTTAGAGTGTTCCTCCTAATAAAGAAGTTCATCCCCCAGCTAGAGGTAGTTATCATAGTTGTAGGGGCGGTTCCCAGGGTACTCAAGGAGGTTCTCAGGAAGGTAGGATAGGAGGTTGGTCAGGTGCCCAGCCATGTGGTTAGTGTGGTCAGTTATATGCAGTACCTGTTAGACCCAAGGCTGAGACTTCAAATGCTATTGTTACAGGTATGTTTTTACTATGCCACTAGTCAACCCTTGCTTTATTTGATTCAGGATCCATTTATTCTTATATTTCTGTTTATTGCACCATGATTGGAGTTGACTATTGATTTATCATCAATGTCATTACGTACATCAACTCCCATAGGTGATTCTTTAGTAGTGGATCGAGTATTCAGATCATGTACTATGACATTTAGTGATGTTGATACTTATGTTGATCTTATTATTCTGGAATGGTGGATTTTGATGTGATTTTGGGCATTGACTGGTTATCCCACTATCATGCGCTCATGAATTATTTTTCTAAGATCGTAACCTTATCCATGCCCGATATACCCCAATCATGTGGCAAGAAGTTGTTAGCCACGAGCTAATGGGGATTATCTCTTATATGTGTGCTAGTAGACTTATTTTAAGGGGTTGCGAATCTTATCTCACTTATATTTATGATACTAATATGGAGATTTCATCGGTTGACTCTGTTCCTGTTGTTTGTGAGTTTCCTGATTTGTTCTCTACCAACCTGCCTGGTATTCCCTATGTCCATGAGATTGAGTTTGCTATTCATCTCAAGCTTAGCAGCTAACTTATTACTATGGTACCTTACCTTATGGCTCCTGTCGAGCTTAAAAAGCTAAATTCTCAGCTTTAGGATCTTCTTGGTAAGGGTTTTATCAAATCGAGTATATCTCCTTAGGGTGGTTCTGTAATATTTGTGAAGAAGAAAAATGGTTTCATGTATATATGCATTGATTATTAGCAGCTTACTAAGGTGGCAGTGAAGAACTGTTATCCTATTCCTCGCATTTCTGATTTGCTTAACTATATTTAGGATGCACCCATGTTCTCAGAGATTGATTTGTGTTTTGGATACCATCAGTTGAGGACCCGTTATAGTCATTATGAGTTCTTGGTGATGCCTTTTGGGTTGACTAATGCCCCAACTGCATTCATGGATTTGATGTACCAAGTATTTTGGCCTTATTTGGACTCTTTCATAATTGTTTTCATTAATGACATCCTTTTGTATTCAAGGAGTAGTGGAGAACATGCCCAGTATTTGAGGACTATGCTCTAGAATTTGGAGGCCAGTGGGAGCAACACATAACTTTGGAACAGTTCTCTTATAATAACAGCTATCATTTGAGTATTAATAAAGTGCCTTTTAAGGTTTTATATGGTAGGAGATGTCATTTTCTTGTTGTATGGTTTGAGACTTTCCAGGTTAGACTTTATTGTACAGATATGCTTTAGGAGTCATTGGATAAAATCAGGGTGATTAAGGATAGGTTAAGAGCGGCTCAGAGTAGGCAGAAAGCCTTGCAGACCAAAGGATAGGTGCCTTAAGATTTGGAGTTGGTGGTCGTGTATTCCTCTGTGTTTTACCCATGAAGGGAATGATGAGGTTTGGGGGGAGGGTAAGCTTAGTCTAAGATATATTTAACCTTTTGAGATTCTACGCACAGTTGTTGAGGTATCTTATAAGTTAGCTTTACCCCTGGATTTTCTTGTTCATCTAGTTTTCCATGTATCTATATTGAAGTGGTAAATTCCCAATCCATCTCAAGTGCTTAGATGGGACTTAGTCCAGTTGGATGAGCGTTTGACTTTTGTAGAGGAGTCGTTGCTGATTTTGGCTAGTTATGTGAGGCAGTTAAACACTAGGGAGATCCCTGTAGTTAAGGTCCAGTAGAGACACCACATAGTGCATGAGGCCAATTAGGAGATCTAGAGCAAAATGTGGGCCCCAAGATCTTCACCTGTTTGGGAGTTCAAGTATTTCCTTATCTTTAGCTTTTGGGGACGAAAATTCCTTTAATAGTGGATATTTTAATGACCCTTCAGGTTGTTTTTGGTAATTTCCACTTATTTTTGCTGTTAGAGCCTTTCTATAACTGCCTTAAGTCATTTATGACTTGCTGGGATTGACAGTTTGGTATCAGGCAGTTCGATTGGTTTTTAGAGACAATTCCATATTTTGAAGTCTTCGCTGGTTCCTAATGGCCTCCAGACAAAAACTTTAGTCCAACAATCTCGAATGAAAATTTTGATTATTCCTATAACTCCAGAATATCAATTTTAGGCTAGGTAGACCTTTGGTTTGGGTCTCGATGCACCAGAGCTTATTTTGGCCTATTCGTCGTAAAGTTGGAAAATTATAAATATGGGTATGGGACCCACATTTGGTCGTAATGGCCTCAAATGGAAAATTCAACTTTGCCATTGCGTATGGAACATCGAATTTAGTATGGTTACATAGTTTATTTGTATATATTAGATCCTGAATAATCCCGAGCCCTTAGCAAAAACTTGGAAAAATTCTAAGTTTTAGTTGTCGTCTAGTATGGCCCGTAATCGCACATGATGTGTGGGGGGTATTGCGAACATACTAAGAAGAATGGAAATCGCCATACCTTCTTTTACAGCCAGGTTGCACGATTGCACACATTGTTCTGCGATTGCCATACCTGATTAGTTGGAAGGGGTATAAAAAGACCCCTTAGGTGGTGAATTAGGTTGTGATAGCAAGAACCCTAGTGAGTGTGATAACTTTAAATTGAGTCTTGAAGGTAACTTGGGAGCTTGATTTACATATATTTTCAAGAATATCTTAGGATTTAAGGTGAGTATACTTCAAATTCATGCTTGAATTTTTTGATTATTTGTCCAAAACCTCAAAGAGCTTGAGGGGTTGATTTTAGCCCCAAATATGCTTGATTTTCTCCAAATTTTAAGGGTTTTGATTCCATGAGCTTAATATCATGTTGAGTTGGTCTCGGAAATGTGATTTTCAGTAAGTGGACCCACATGGGATTTTTGGCATAATTTTTGGACCCAAAGTACAATGTTACTATATGGGTATCGATATTCTCGTATTAATGAGTAGAATGTGTTTATAATAGCTTGGCATCTTGAAGAAGCTTCTCAGAAGTTAAAACCGATGGTTTAGAGGTTGTTGAGCTTTCTTCTTCAGTGAGGTATGCTAGGTTTATCCCTAGTTATTGAGATTTTTCATAGTATTCTTATGATATTTTGTTGGATTTAGGATGGGTTTTAAGTGTTGGATTAATGAAATGCAAGACTTGGGTTTATTTGCATTGATTAGGCTAAATTGAAATCATAGAGTTGAAACACTTAGCTTGTTTTCTTGAACTTTAGTGGATTAGATTTCATTACTCATGTTTAGAATGAGAATGCCTTTGTTTTCTCTAAAATTAAATAAAATGCTTTAGTTAATCATGTGTAGGGTAAGTTTGGCCCTGGTTGCTCACATTACGGAAGGTCACCTTAGAGACTATTTTGGCTTAGTTGACGTGTGAAGAAGAACCATTACCTTAGGAATAATCATGGATTTCTATTCATCTAAGAGTGGATTTAGATACCATAGCCTAGTCTACATAGAAATTGAATTGGAATGTATTTCGGGGAGTTAGAACTAGCTCTTGGCCTGCCTAAAGTCAATATTGATGATAGTTAACTTTAAACCTTTGTACGCCTAGTAAATCCTAAAGAATGCCCTTTTGAGGCAATATTGAGGAACTTTGGTACTTGTTGGCTATGATTAGAAGAATTTTCTAATGATTGTGCCATATGTATAAGTCATTCGTGAAGCTTATGAGGAGATATTGATTTTTATATTATGTTGGATATTGATTGGGCTACCGGTTACTCTATTTAATTAGCCCTTGACTATGATATGATCTAACCCATGAATTATACGATGGACTATGCTGTGAATAGGCTATAGATTATGCCATGGATTAGTTATTGCCTAGCTATTGAGAAACTACCTCTCATGATTATAATAAATTATCCTTTATGCTAATGTTAAGCCCTTGCATATGTTATTACATTGCCCTATATATTGCTAATGATTATGATGATGCTAATATTTATGCTAGAATACAACCTTTATATTGATGTTAGCAAACTTGCCATGAATCAAGTTAGGAGTCATGCTTAGCGATTATATTGGGAATTCATGTCATTAATTATGTTGGAATCATAATATTTCATTATATGATTTCTTATGCTGTTGAATTTGCCATCGATTATAATGATGCTGATTTGTTGATACGCGACAAGGTAGAAGGATATTATAATGATATAGTGATACCCGACAAGGCCGGAGGACATTGAAATGATATGATGATACCCGACAAAGTCGAAAGATGTTATGATGAGATATTGATACCCGGGAAGGTTGGAGGATACTATGATGATATTTATGCCCGACAAGGCCTAAGGACACTACGAGCATATTTATACCCAACAAGGATGGAGAATGATCTTGATGATACATTGATACCCAGCAAGGCGAGAGGATGATTATATTGATGTGCCTATGCGTACATCTATGGGTTTGAGTCCATCTAGCCCTATGTATCGAATTTATATGCTTATATATACTTATATGTATTTTGGTAAGGTGTTGATATTAGTGATGTCGGTTTTAGATCGTAAATGTCAAATACTAATAATGAGGTATAATTGTTGGTTAGTGAAAATTGTTGATTAGTGATATTTGATAATAGTTGATAATGGAGGATTAATGGTAATTGATGATTAGTAGTGAATATTTTTAAAGTAGTTAATAATGACCAATTTATAATTGAGATTTATTGGTAAATATGGACTATGTATTAAATGATGATATCTTAGTAATGATGACTACAAATGTATAACGTTTAGTGGCTATGTGGAAACTAGCGGTTAAATGATGATTAGAGGATATGATGACTAGTGGTCGAATGGATTAGTTAATAAGAGAGGGTTAACTAGTAAATGGTAACTAGTATATATTGACGTTAAGATTGTTAAATGATGATGATATTATGGAATGTGAGTACTTCATCTAATATGGTGAGTCGTGATAATGTTGGTAAATGGCATATTGATAATAATTGTGGTATGATGATCAAATAGGGATAAAAGTTGACTATTGAGTTGGTTTGTTATCTTATACTTCTCTTGAGTGTACTCTTCGGTCATATGGAAGGCTGTGATGAGTTCTTTACTTTCCTACACCAATTGGCGTATGGGAGCTAATTTTGTAGTTATGTATGTTTGTGTGGATGCTTATTGATGCATTATTATTATTTTTAATTTCTTATATATGTTTGTACAGTGATAATGGCATGTGTTTATTCCTTATGTTATATTTTTATTCGAGTTTAATTGCTGATTATGTATAGCAATATTGGAGATAATTTAGGTTCATTTTTGTACCTTGACTTAGTTTATACAATTTAGCATTTTATCAAATGTGTATCATGATTTAGCTTAGTCGACCGATGATACCTACTGAGTACCCATTATTTTGGTACTCATACTACACTTTTGTACCTTTTTGGTGCAGATTCGAGTATTAGATATTGTCGTTGATCGTTGTTCGTGCAGAGTTGATCTTTCATACATAGGGTGAGCTATTGGAGTTTTGAGTTGCCCATTTCCGTATGTCTTTTTATTATTCCATCTTTTGTATTGAGACAGATGTATTGGCTAAATTATAAGCCTTTTGGGTTGTATTATTGACATTAGACGCTCTTGTACTGGCTCTATCAGGTCGTGGGTTTGGTATCTCGTATTGTCTATTTTATCTATCTAGAACACTTTGTTTATAACTTGTACTTCTTGAATTTGGCATATGTTGAGTAATTCCTACCAAATTAACCCATCGCATTAGCTCTGAATTATTATTTTGGCTTACCTACTAGTGGGGTTTGGTTGGTGCAATCATGACTCATAAATCAGGTCATGATAACAGTGGCAATTTGACCACTTTAGCCGCACCAGGGATCCATACATATATTTCTTTTCTCAATTTCTTTCTCCCTTTTAGAGACTGGGAGCTTGGGGTTTTGTGTTGTTGAGCAATTTGTTTCATTCTTAAGATTGGGTAAGCACCAAATCCCTGTTTCAATCATATTTCCTTGATTATAATCATTTAAATTTTGTCTAGAAGGCCTAAATTGGTATTTTCTTCATATAAACCCCAATTTCAATACGTTTTGACTTAAGTTTTCTTCTACAAGTTCCTTTAATCATGGAAAATGTACCTTACACTAAAATTCTAGTTTTTCCCTTGTTTTTCAAAAATCTATTGCGGGGGTCCGTTTTGACGTTAACATAGAAATGGGCAATATGGGTATCATTGGCTTCGTTTTAATGCATAGATTTCATATTTGTATGTTTTAGTTGATTTTGGATCTTTTCGTGAGGACAAAGCTCTGTCATAGAGGCTTTTGGATTGATTTTCGATATTTGAGGTAGGTTATTGCTTAACTTTCTTCAAATTGTATTAGGTAGTTAATATTTGGATAAAATCATATTATGGGTGTGGGATCTAAGCATGAAATGTATTTATTATTGTTGTGTGCACATTTGGGGGCCTATGTTATTTCTTTTTGGTGGTTTTGATACATTATTTGGAATGTGTGACCTTGTGGGGTTTTATATGGCCTTGTGTATGTATATTTGATTGTATATTTTTGTGAAAAAGCCTAAATTTGAAACTTGTGGTGTCAATGGAATATTATTGTTTATTTTGCTTGTTTGGCATATGGATTATATTGCATCATGGATGGTTGGCATATTGATTAGATTTTGAATCACATGGATTTGTATATTGGTTGGATTTGGACATTCTCTTTCTGGTTGGTTGTGAGAGTTACATCCTCATATCATATACATTCATAAGACATTGGTACCACTATGGAAACACTGGAAACACTGACTTTATCTTATAGAAAATGTGGCATCTTTAAAAGAAACCTGCCGATGTATGTACCAAAGAGGAGTTGTGATATTGATTTTGTATTGGATATTGGATTGTATATGGGTTGCAAACACTCATAGGTCCTACCTCAGGAGCACAACTCGATAGGTGTATATAGTGGTTGTGCAACAACTGCGGGCATATCATTATTATTATTATTTCATCTTATAATGTATGAACCAGCTATTACTGTACATTATGCTTGATGGTGTCTCATTTCACATATTCATTCATGAAACATTAGTACCACCATGCAAATACTAGAAATACTAAATTTTCTAACAAAAATATTACATCTTAAAAAATCTTTTCTAATGTATGTACCAGATAGGAGTTATGGATACCTGTTTTAGATAATGGATTGTATATGGTTTTACGAACCACCCATGGATCCTAAATAGGAGAACAACCCGGTAGTTGTATACGAAGGTTGTACGGAAACCTCGAGCATTATAAAATCATTATTATCATCATTATCTTGATTGCATTTCATATATTGTGTATATTTTGTGTTATATTTCCATTCTTGATGTGATATCTGTCTATTTGCACCTCTTTGATGTGTTTGATTTGATATCTATCTATTTGTGTTTTTTCTTGTACTTATATTTAATATATGTGTATATTGTAGAACTATTAGTGGAAATGGTGTGGGCTACATTTTAGGATATTTTTTTACTGCAGGTGACGTGACTTTAGTGAGTATTGCTTTATTTTCTACTTTACTCAGTTGGACTATGATATGTACTGAATACAAATAGACCATACTCACCCCTAGTATGCACTTTTGGTGTAGTTCTCGACAAGAGTGCATCATAAAGTAGCTGATTCAAGCGGTATCTGGAGTCTATAAAAGGTAGTGGTCGATTTATGATTTCAGAGTCGACCTACTACTTCTGTAATGCCCTCAAACTTCGGCTATTTTATTTTTTCTCTTCCTGTACTATAATATCAATTTTTGACTCAAATTAAGTTCGGGGATGTAAAAAGGATAAATAGGATAAATTATGGAATTTTTGGATGGGGTTTAGGGCATTTTTTGGAATACAAAGGCAGTAAGCCTCTGCAATAGCCCCACATCGCGGAGGCTAGTTCCCGCAATGGGTACCGTGTCAGGATAGGTAGTTCCCTTGATAGCTCTCATATTGTGGAGGTTGTGTTTCCCGTGGTTATATTCAAAGTCTTAGAGGGACTTTTTTGTCTTTTACCCATTAAACCCATTCCCCACGTCTTAAAATATCCCCTAATCATTATAATCCCTGGTTACAATCCCTAAGCAATCTTTCCATAACAAGAAAGGAGAAAATCACGTATGGCTAAGAATTTTAGTATCCAAGGGTTAGATTTCTCTATGTTTTCATCGTTATTGAGGTATGTTGGATTATCCTAAATTTCTTGGGAATAAGTTTATCGTTTAAACAAGTCTTAAAGGGGCATGATTATGAATATGAAATCGGTTTTTGAATTATTGAAGAGTATATATTATGAACCCTGTTCTATGATGAAATAGTGTATAAACTATAAGGGTTTTTTCCCCTAAACTGGAATTGTTTTCATTTATACATGGGTTATGAGTTTTTAAAATTTATATGAGAGCATACTTTACAAAATTCCCTCTTTTATTGCAAAATCCATTGTCTTAACATATTGTGGGTAGTTCAATTGAATGATTAAATAGCTTCAGTTAAATGTTATAGTATCCATTATGGAATTTCATTGCTTCATGATACTCTAAGAAGGTGTTTTATCAATTTATAAATGCTTTGTGTCTAAATGGGAAATTTCTTGTGTTTGATGATAAAGGTGACCACCCCATGTTGAGGTACTAAAAAGGGAGTATTTTGCATGGTTTTTCATGTTTTGAAATAGGATATCCCTTATATTGATTAAATATTTTGGTCGTCCAATAACATTCTTTGCAATTGAAAGGACCAAGATATGATATGATATGTCTTATATCACTTAGAGGTCTTGGTATGATGATACCAAATCAGACAAATGCCATAATAGACTCAAACCAGGCTAGACTACAGACTTTTTAGACTTCAAACCTTGTTCTGAGAAAGCTATAAGTTTTAAAATGCTAAAAATGGGTTCTAAGAGTGTTAGATGGTTACCCAAAGAAGGCATGAGTTAAGATAACTCATTGCCCAAAATTGTGTCTTGCCGATGTGGGATTCATCTTGTTCCTAATTACGCTGATATTGAATACTTGATTAGCTCAAAGCTATACCAGACCAGACACTCCGATCCTTGCAGAAAACTCGGATAGGGGGCTTGGCCAATGACTTAATGGAGGATTACACAACTTGTACGGTGTACTATCTAGCTCGGAAATAAAACAAAGTGTTGAGTCATGACTTACAAGAATGTTTCAAAGCTCATTGATTATGCCCATGTGTTTCTATGTATATTATGATAAATTGGTTTCATAATGCTCTTACTTATTTTACATGAAGTCTATGTCATTTTTTTATTGTTCTATATACTAGTACTTTCAAGTATTGACCCCTTCTCTATAGGTTGATAGGCTCAGTCCCAAGGTCCAGCTCAGTAGTAGATTGTTCTAAGATTTCTAGAACTTTGTGATCCTCCCTTACATTGGAAGGCATTCTATCTAGATGTAAATCTCAGTCAGTTTTATGGTCCGACCGGAGCTTTGTCCCAGTTTAACCAAACTAGTGTTTTTCAATTCAATAGAGGCTTTGTAGATTTGTGTAGAATGGATTTGTGTTTACTTATCGAGTGATGTCCTGAATTTATTAAATTCGATCAAGGGATTGTTATGTTTTAGTTATCTTCCGCACTTTGTTTTAGTTAAAGTTATGCTCATGATGACGTGTTAAGGGTTCTTTCGGGCCCTCGTGGTACGGGATGCCTGTCGTGAAGTTATGCTCATGATAACGTGATAAGGGATATTTCGGGCCCTCATGGTTCAGGATGCCCATTGCGGCTAGGTCCTTGGCTCGGGCCTTGACATCCTCTTCTCTAGCTAATTTAATATTTTATATTCAGAGATAGATTTTGATCCTTTTGGACTCTCATTGTATCTTTTTTACATTTGAGATGTATTTAGTAGCTCTTACACTGTGACACTAGGTTTTGGGATTTTGTATGGTATATTTGATTAAGTATTTCTGCATTTACTATATACGTGTCATTCGGCTCTATTCTAGGAGTTTTGCCTTGGGTTTCTATATTGATTTCTCATTTCATATCAGTTTGGGTGATAGGCTTACTTGTCAAGGCTTGTTGTGACAAGCGCCATCATGACCCTTAGATTTTTTGGTCGAGACATCTATTTCTTATAATATTAATTTAGAAGTGGATAAAGTAGTGCAATTGAAACAAGATCGAAGGTGGAATGAGCATTTGACGTCTTAATTATATCTAAATAAAGAGTGTCGATGTATATATAGAGAGAGGTCAGTATGATTGACGAAGAAGAGGAATGGGATTGTGCTTGGTGTATGAATAATAGTACAAGTATGTTGTCAGAATTTCTTGGGAGATAATAAAACAAAGAGGAGATGAGAAGGATGAGTACAAAAGAATATGGATTATAGAAGTACCTTTTAAGATCATTTTTTTCTTTTAGAGTTTGTGCCAAAAAAGACTTCATCTTGGGGAGGTTTGAAGATGAACGAGAAATTTTGATGAAGTTTTATGTTGTTATTGTGAGGAAGGGGTTCAAGGAACTTGGAACACTTGTTTCTCAAATGTCCTAAGGCTGCAAAGGTATGGTAGACCTTTGTTGTAGCTAAATGGATCAAAGTTCCTTTTTACAATTAAAATATCATCTATAGTTGGTGGAAGGCAGAAGTTTTAGCAAAGTTAAGGCCTTTATACATGCCATTCCAGTTTTTATTCATCAAAAAATTTAGACATCTAGGAATATCAATCTTCATAGAGGCAAACACTTTTACAGGAAAATGGACATAGAGGTTAATAACAATATTTTCTTAATTGTTAAAGTTGAATACCCTTGTTGCTACATATGACATCCACTTGGCCTCTAATAATTCAATTCTTGGAATAATAATAATGAAGTGGATGGTGCCTGAGGAGGGTTTCTAAAAGTACAACCCTGATGGATCATATAAAGGAACTATAGGAGAATGTTCTGGTGCATTTTTTGTTAGAGATTGGGAAGGTAAGTTTATCTTTGTACAGGAAAGAAGGTTTGAGGATGGGCTTATCAGTATAGTTGAAGCAACATCGTTAAGGATTGGATTAGAATTCTATCTAAACAATCACTGCATATCTTCAATTGTAGAGAATAACTCACTGGTTTTGAAAAAAGTACTGGATGGAATATGGGAGGTTCTTAGGTGTATTTCGACGGAAATAAGGAAGACCAAATAGTTAATGGAGAATTCATTGGTGAAGGTGAAGCGTCCATTTAGAGAAGAAAGCTTGCTTTCCAACTTTTTAACTAATTTTGTGTTTTGCAGGTACTCAATCAATAAGATATACAACAAATAAAGAGTTACCAAATGAAGCTATCTATCCTAGATATGGACAAATTTCAAATGCCAAATCTCAGAATCATAAAGAATCAAAATGGGGCTTTTAATATTTTAGCAAGTTCATAAAACTAAGGAAAAAGGTAGCTTACAACAAACAGTATAAATAACATGTATGACTCAGAGATTGTACAAACAGAAGTGGGATACTTAGCTGATTAACCCTGTTCCTAAATTCTTGGTTGTGGTATTATACCATGTCTCATTCTATGAAGGAAAAAAGGGCACCATCAATTGACTAATAGACATCAAATGAATGAAAATGCATTATTTGTCGATAATTAGGGTGCAAAAGAGTCAGCAACATTAATAGGGATGCTTGATTACATTTGTAGAGTACTCAAGAGGATGAGGGAGATAAGCTAGATATTTCAGCATATATATAGTACTAGATTTGTAGCTTATGAGATGAAGTCTTCAATCATATCAAATTATATTGGCATTCTTAAGAGATTTGAGTGTTTATTAAGCAATATTACTTAACTCAATGAGATTGGAATGAAATACTAATAACGTGTGAGTAGCTTGATTATGTCCTCTTATCATCGAGATTTCTTCAGACAACAAGTAATTTCTCGATGAGCCGATGAATATAAAGATGAAGATCCCTTTACTTTTTAATCTTTTATAAAACTTTACATTTTTTCTTGTTCTTTTATCTCTTATTTGTTCTTTCTCATTTTGGGACCTCTTTATGTGGGCTTCCACGATTTTGTGCATTGCCCATGTATAGTTTATTTACATATTGAATAAAAGGGATCATTGGTCTGTTCTTTATTTAAAAAAATTCATCATCCATAAAAATGAATAAAGTGCATAACTTCTATTTATTACAACCCTTGGAACTTGAAATCACTGTACGAGAATATCTAAAAGGAAAAACTGAGTCTAAAATTGATACAAATATCCAAAAAACATAAATAAAGAGGAAATTGTCTTAGTTCTAAATCAAAGGAAATATCATCATAGAAGATATGAAGGTTTCCTAGACATTGTGATCACCCTCAAATCAAGAATGAATTACTATCTAGAACCGAGGTTTCGTGTCAACTGCTCAAATATGATCTATACTCAATAAAAAGAAGAGTACAAGTAGCATCAGTACATCAACAAGTATTAGTAAGCGTCATAGGTCAACTAACTTAACAAAGTACATATAAGCAAGTAAAAAAAGTATAAAACGATCATAACAAAATTCATAATCAATGATATCAATCAAAAAACATGTCATGAATCATCATGCATGCATAAGTTCACCTTTGCAGGCTTTTACACTTGTTCGATTTCATCAACCATTCATTATCACATATATTTATCAAATAACACTCAATGCATGTAAATAAGTGCATGATGCAAGATGTTAGAATCATATCTTACCCTTCTCATCCTTTTCAGTGCATTATAACATACTAACGTGGTACCCAATCCATTATCATAACATATATATTGTATCGATGTGGTACCCAACCTATTATCATAACACATCATATTATAACGGTGTGTTACCCGACCCATAACCTCAACACCTGATCAAACTTCAATAAAAATTCAATGCAGCCATCAAATTACAAACCGTTCTAGAAGGCTATCATAGATGTTCAAATCACAAACAATCACAAATCTAATAAAGTCTAAGTGTTACCCAAAACCATAGCCTACCTCAACTCATTTGCTCAAAGTCATTTTTATGCAAAATTTTCATTTTCTATTCTCCTTCAATTTGAGAACATACATATATCAATAATCCAAGACTTTTTCATAATCCAAGACTTTTTCACCACTAGGGATCAAAATCACTAATTTAGCCATAATTTTACCCTATTCGTCATCTTAGGATTTTCTATTTGCTTTAACTTCATCAAAAATACTTGAATTGACATAATAGTCAAAATTCTAGTGTTGTTAGTGTTTTCCAACACCCTAGGATAATTACATATCAAATTTATAAGCAATCCTATCATTGTTTTTATCAGTTTCTAGTGATTTTAGATGTTTAAATAAAGTGAATTCAAGTCTAGAATATAATTACTTACCTACAAAAATTGAACAACCTCAAAATTCCTTTGAAAATTGCCTACCCCAATGCCCTATTGCACTTTTCCAAAAGTGGGGAATGAAAATATTTTATGGGTTTTAAATCTATTGTTTTTAGTGCGCATTACTTTTGCAATGGATAATTATCATTGCAATAGTTAAATTTCCACTACAATAGTTTACGCACATTTTACTAGAGGTCGTCGTTGCGGTTCCTCTAACCGCTACAGTGGCTACTTTTTACGCTATTGGTTCAAGGTAGAAACTCGGTACCCCTTTTCATTTTTTTCATTTTATAATACACACTATGAATCTTGATAATGTGAACCACCCCATCTATGATAAATACTATAACTAGATTTCTATAACTATGTTTCAGGTGTCGAAAGTTGCTATGACTACCTATACTCATTGGCTATCCATCTGTTACATCAAACGTAGATAATACTATTCATACCAATACTATATTTCATTCAACTACCACACTCTCAAATTTTAGCCAATACTAGACTAGCCAAGAATTCCTTAAATTTTATCTAAAAAGAGTGCAGGTGCAACTTTACTTCTTAATTTAGCATAATGACATTCTGATTCATTATATTAAATACCAATTTACCACTTATTCATCCCCAAATAAACATTGACCAAGAAATATAACAATTGGATAGGATGTGCCTAAATGAATGAACAATACCAGATAGTGCTTAGGCATGTCTGCTTCTGTCTCCTATGTTGCTTTCTCAGTGGTACGGTTCCTCTACTGAACCTTCACATAAGGAATAACTCCTGTTCTCAACTTTCTCACATCTTTACTTAGGATATAAATAGGTTCCTCTTCATAGGATAGTTCCTTATCAAATAATTCCATATCCTAATGGATAATAAAGTCACCATATTTATGATATTTTTTTTATGCTAGATGCATAGAATATGGGGTGAAACCCTCAGACATACTAGGGGTAAGCATAGCATGTAGCTACCGACCCCACTTTCTTTAATACCTCAAAAGGTCCTCTATATTTTGGAATCAACTTTCCCTCCATGTTGAATCTCATCGCACCCTTCATAGGTGACACCCTTAAGAGCACTTTCTACTATTATCAAACTCTATGTCTCTTACCTTTTAATTTGCATACTCCTTCTGTTGACTTAGAGCTACTATAAGCTTCTTTTATATGAATCTCACATTTTCCATAGAGTCCTTGAGTATATAAGTAACCCAAGGCCTCACCTCAAATACATCAAAAACACAATTGGGATCTACATTGTCTACAATATTAGGCCATAAAAGTAGCAATGTCAATACAAAAGTGGTAGTTGGTGTAGGAAAATTCATACAAGGGTAAGTTATGAATTTTCAAGCTTAAAGCATGTCTTCAAGCACTTGAATAGCGTGTTCCAATTGACTATCAATATGTGGGTGAAAAGTTATGTTTGAATTCAGTCTAGAACCTAAATTAGACTAAAACCTCTCCCAAAAATTGGAGGTAAACTGATTAGCACTGTCTGATACAATTGACACCAGTACCACATGCAGTCTTACAATTTTCTTCACATAAATCTTGGACAAATTGGCCACATTATAATCAAATCTTGCTGGAAAAAGTGAGCCAACTTGGTCAACTAATCAATAATAACCCAAATAGAGTCACATTTCTTCAAGGTTTTCGGAAGGCCCACCTAAAATCAATTGTTATCTTTTCCCACTTTCATTCGGAATAGGCATCTGCTGAAAAGTGCCACTAGCGTTCCATTGTTTATACTTGACTTGTTGACAATTTTGATACTTCACCATAAAATCCACAATGTTACACTTCATTCACTACCACCAACAGTGTTATCTCAAGTCTCTATACATCTTTTACCACTCATTCGCATGCAATATTTGGGAACATTGCCTTAATTTAAACGAATAAATGAGACATATTCATGAGTAAATGCACTAATATCCACTCTTTGCAGATATAAAGTTGAAAAGATAGAAAAATATGGATTGGAGCTTACAATGATCAAAAGAAAGAAAGAAAAGTGTAGTTGAAGGCCTGCAACAGAAGTGCCTCAGGTACCGCAGTCGCGATCCTCTAACCATGGTCACGGCAGTCTAGGATGGTTAGTTTATCACGGTCATGGAATTTAACCACGGTCACGTAGCCATGGTTGCATCCACGCCTACGCGATCGCATCTCAGCGGAGTAGTTCAGCCCAAGGGAAAAATTTAAGATGCACGTGGTTGATCCCAAATTGAACAAAATGACCCAAAACCTTGTATGAAAGATTTTCAATTTTACCCAATTTTTATTAGGTTTTAGCTCTAGGTTTCATATCCTCCATTTTTGGAGAAGAAAATATTGTATAAATTTTGGGTGAAGAATACATTGGAGACTTTCTAAGTGGAAGATTTGCTCACTTCCATTGTTGATATTGTGGGAAAGCCAAGTTTGAAGTAACATTCGCTTAGATCTTCAACAATTCATTTCAATGGAGATTATAGGTATTTCTATGCTTATTTATCTTATGTGTAGCTAAATCTCCCTCTTAGGGTTATGCATAAATAGGGGTTAAAGTGTGTGTGGGTTGTTATTGTTAGCATATATTCGGTAGTTCATGTTTATGGGTTTTATCATTGATACTCTAATTTGGTTGGGATTTGATGGGTGAAAGCCCAAAATACCCACAAAGGTTTGATGAGTGAAAGATCCATGATCTAGAAAGATCAAGTCCATCTTCGAAAGAGAGTTTTAGGTGAAGTGTATGAATCTATATCATCCTTGAAAAAGGGATGTGGAAACTAAAGCAATGATATACAATTATGTGTGTAGTTTGCTAAATTTTTACTATTTTAGACATAAGGGTGAATGTGAGGTTCACTATGCCATGGGTATCATCTTGGAAATAGGGATGCATAGATTGAGGTTGTGATTACCAATTGTCGAACACACCTATTAGGTATTCAGAAGAATCAATGGGTGAAAGTTTGGTGTTTTGTCAAAAGACTAGCATCAATATCTATAACCAATCTTAACCATATTTGACTTACTAAATTAATGTTGGTTACTAACTCCCATATTTCACTTCCATAGTAATGCATAATCCCAAGATCCATGCATAATTCTTAAGACTAATTATTCATAGCCACAAAATTATACTACAAAACCCCATGAAGAAATATTAGTGTAGGAACATATCTCCTCTATTTTACTCTTCGTCTATCATTGGTTTGAATTTAACTCGTGCCTATTATTTCAAATTAACTTGATTTCCACCCATATTATTACTCATATTCGAACTCGACTCCAAAGTTGGGTAAATATATTAACGGCGACCGCCTTGCACTAATTTGACATATAAGTTGAGCATTATCAAAGGTCTGCCAAAACTCAAGTTTAAAAAGGATCA